>NC_142811.1:16326956-16422311 GCF_049724085.1 Artemia sp. Qi Xiang Cuo
CAATAATTTCCCCTAGCGATTATGTAAATCAAGTTCTCAGACCAGGCTAGCCAAACAATCCCATAGCATTCACGTCAAGCATGTCCATTCTCACTGAGAAAACCATTAAACAGACATGAATTGCTGTTGACATACATAAATGTGATAATGTCCCTGTTTTTCAAATTCTCAGTGACAAAAACCATTAAAACAGACATAAATGTGAGAAAATTCATGTTTTTCAAATTCTCACTGACAAAAACCATAAAACATCCATAATTTGATGTTGACATCCGAGAAAAACATCAAATAAATCGACCAACACACATAACCATCCATGAAAACAACCATAAAAGTGACAAAATTCATGGTTTTTCAAGTGAGAAAAATTCTGTTTTTTCATTCTCACTGAGAAAACCATAAACCACGTGGTGCTGTTTGTATCAATAGGGGCCTTTCTACTCTTGGAAAGTATAAACAAAATAAAATTGAATATTTTATATATAATGATATTAATTGTTGAAAGATCCATCAGTTCAAGTATTTTATTTCAATTTATTTCCATTTTCAAGGCTGTAAGAGCTGGAAAAGTAAACATTTGCAATATAATTCGTTTTCAGTGAAACTCTAATGACGAAGTAGACCTTAGGTTTTTACAGTTAAGGAAGGGGGCAGTATCCAAACTCTTGTTGTAGTGAAGCTATATTCGTCTTGAACAAATTTAGAAAAAACTAATAAATTAGACTGAATATTTGATGTACAATGATATTAATTGCTGAAAGCTAATCAGTTCAAAATTTTACTAGAAGTTTAATGTTTATTTTCAAAATTAGGTACAAAAGAAAATATCTATAATACTATTTGTTTTCAATAAAGCACCAATGACAGTATTAACCTATCATGAGCTCCTGATTACACTGTGTGCTGCCATCTACAATTTAGTCTAATGCTGACAGTACATAATTTATGCATGTTTTTATGGTTTTGTCACTGAGAATGAAAAAACAGGATTTTTCTCACTTTGACGTATTGTCATGGTCGATTTATTTGTTGTTCGACCAGGTGTAATGACACTGAGGGGTGATTTACATAATTGCTTGGGGGAATATATTGATCTAGGGGAGTGAATTTCAGAGAAATTGATTGCGTAATCGACTAGGACAAATGGATTTCTGCGTAACCACCACTGCTGCCATCTACAATTTAGTCTAATGCTGACAGTACATAATTTATGCTTTTTTTATGGTTTTTGTCACTGAGCATAAGAAACAGGATTTTTCTCACTTTGATGTATTTTCAAGGTCGATTTATTTGTTTTTGTTTGTCCAGGTGTAATGACACTGGGGGTGATTTACATAATCGATGGGGAATGTATTGATCTAGGGGAGAGAATTTCCGAAAACTTGATTTACATAATCGAAGGGAACGTGTTGATCGATTCGAGGGGAATTTACTTGTTGTTGTTGTTCGTCCAGGTGTATTTTCTCTGGGACAAAGTTTGCACATGCGCATTAACAGTGGGAAGAGAAGTATTGATCTGGAACTCGAAGGGGAAGTAAATTTTCGAGAAATTGATTTATATAATCGCTGGGGAGAATGTTTTGATCCGATAACGGGAAACAGGATCACATGTCTCCTTCTAAGCCAATCAGGGAGTCGGTTACATCTCATTCTAAGCCAATCAGAGAGTCGATTACATATGGTTTACCATTAAAATACAATTAACCCTTGAGATTTCGTATATAAAGGATATGCGTTGTGATTAAACATTCAGAAAGTTCCAAGACACAATGGATAGAGCATTGGAAATTAGTGATGTGCTAGAAGCCTTGGCTACAGCGATTTACAATGTGAGTTCTGTTTAGTAAATTTTCAAATAAAATCATTTTAAATAGTAACCTAACCTCCAGTAAATTCAAATTCAGGTAACCCCCCCCTCCCCCCACAATACAAACTCCTCTATGTGATGTTTATACTCGCTAGAAAGCTTAAAGTATGTTCTTTTTTACCTTGTAAACCTAACCTCCCCCATCCACACCCCTCTCAGTTTATGACTTTAATTCTTCCATTGGAAATAATTCTGTTTTTGATAAATTTATTCATTCTGTAAGCCTATCTAAAAGTGACAGCCAACTTTCTGTCAATCCCTTAGCTATTAAGCCGCTAACTTGACAAACATTTCCGCAATTATTTAATTAGCTGATAATTACTGTCACCCTTATAAAGTATATCCGCCCTCTCAATCCTTACGTTAATGGTTTAACCAAAAGGTTTCACAGATCAAAATGCTTTGTTTTTCCCGTCAAATTAAAAACAGTTTCAAGCAAAAAGAGATTGCGATAATTAAGC
Source organism: Artemia sp. Qi Xiang Cuo (assembly GCF_049724085.1). Lineage (NCBI taxonomy): Eukaryota > Metazoa > Arthropoda > Branchiopoda > Anostraca > Artemiidae > Artemia > Artemia sp. Qi Xiang Cuo. The sequence goes on from NC_142811.1 coordinate 16,329,285, forward strand.
TTGTGGGTTCACAACCTGTATGGAAGTAAAGAAACGACTTATTTCCAAAATTATGGTCTAACGATATTTTTTTATGGCATTATGTAAAAAGGGGGGAGCAATGCCTCAATTCTAACACCTTCATTGTAAAGCGAAAACAAAGTGTTTCTTCACGTGAAAAGTAAGGGGCCGGGATTTCTAAGAAAAAGAATACATAGCTTTATTATGTGTAAATTGAATAGCATTTACGTCTAAGATCGTAAATTTTAAGCCTATAAGCTGCTGGGTTAACAATCATTTATCTATTTTAAAGCCTATAGACGGGAAGATTTAAAAAAATTTCTAAATGGTAAAAATAGAGACATTGATGTCTATCCTAAGGCTACAAACTAGGGATTGTCAACTTTTATTTTTCACACAAGTTGTGCAATAAAAACGTATGATTTCCATGCATAGTATATTTCTCGTAAATTTTACTGTTTGCTTTACTGAAAATGGGGGGAGGGGGGCTTCTTTGCGATAAATATTTTCTAGACAAAATTATGGTTAGGGGGTTGGGGGTACTAATTTTCTTCTGTAAAAAGGGAAAAATTATTTCATTACTAAATTTTTTCTCTTATTTTTAAGGCAAATTATGAAGAATGTATGTCCCCTCCACCTGAAAAGAGAGCAAGGGGTAATAATAAAACCCCTGCGAAGGCGACAGTTGTGCAGTATGGTCGCTGGCCGAAGCCCCCCAAACAAGTTTTGCCTGCCCAAGTCCATACTGTCACTGGCCCTACTGCACAAGTCGCAGCCCAATCTGCACAAGAATGTAACGCTGCGGCCTGTCCATCCTCCATCATGCGTTGCCTGGCCCTTCAAGAGCTACCCCACCTACACAAGCTCAAAAGGTTGCCCTCCAGCATGCTTCGCCAGGGCCTTCAAGCACTCAACTACAGCCGAAATATAAAAATGTAAGCATTTTTGACCTGGTTATAGAAATATCTATTTATTTCTTCCAATGTTTTTTTAGTCTTTTCTTTTCACTATTTTTCAACACTGTAAAAGTGTGTGTCAGAGATATTAAAAATGTTATTTTCTCTATAATTCCCAACCCCTTGTTTTAAATTTCTCTGCCCCCCCGCTCTTTCAGAGATATCTAAATATAATGTATTTTTTTTGGCTTGTCAAAGAAACCGCTCTTCTTTTAATCTTTCCTATTTTCTCTGCCCACTGTAGGCATCTTCGCTATTTTTCAACCTCATAATAATATCTTTCGCTAATTTCTAGTTTACTGTTATCTCACCATTTGAAACTCAAAATGCTATTTTTCGCTAGAATATTATAGTTTTAAGGGGCCTTTCAACAATCAATTCATTTCATCACAGTAAAAGCGTGTCAGAGATACTAAAAGAAATTGTTCCCCCTTTTAAATCAGGTCAATTATCGTAATCTTTACGTTATAAACTGCTTTTATTTAAAAACCATTCTCTATCGGAAAGAGTTAGGCTATCAAGTAAAGACCGTGGTTTTTTAAAAGCAGATAAAGTTTTAATATGAATTATTTTTTGAGGAGTTGTTTGAGCAAAATCAAAACCTTCAATATCATCTTTTAGATTGTATTAAGTTGGAACTTTCAGAATATATATAGAGTAGGGAACTAAATGAACTGCTAAGCGCCTTTTTAAATAATAATCAATTTTTTTATAATAGGGGTGATTTGGACACTTTGAAAATAAGCTATTTTTCTTTTATAGGTTGTTCTGATTCCATATTCCCGATCTCCCCCCTGTTCGTCAGTTGGAGAAGGAGAAGATATGCCTGGGGAGTTTTGTGACAGTGAAATGTCACATCAAGGTATCGTTAATGAAATACCGTTTAATACTAACGATTTTTTAAGTGATTATTTTAATGTTGATTATACCACAGTTGAGCAGGGTGACATACCTTTGCTAAGTCCAAACACACTAGAGCTTTTAGAGGATTTTACCCGGGAATTAACAGGGAACCCTCCCCCCACTGATAACATACTTCCACTTCAAAAAACTGAAGTGGCTTCCCATAGTCCTATTATTGAACAATGTGGGGGAGGAGGTGGTGATAATAATATCCAAGAGGAGGGGGAGGAGGTGGAGGAGGGGGGTAATATCCATTTGACACCATTCCCTGAGTTTCAACTATCAAAAACAATTATAAATACAATAGTTGTCTACACTACAACCTTTGGAGACCAATTTAATTCGCTTTTGGGTGGTAATTTTGTGTTTGAAAGGGTAGAAATTGTTCATGACTATGTAGATAGAATTCGTGCACTGCTAGAAAACCAAATTCAGTTGTGAGGAGGGGTAGGGATTCAATTAAGGTTTCTATTGTTTTAAAAGTGTTTTATTTAAATGAGGGGAAAAGTAAGGTGTACCATAATTATGTACATACCGAGATGTGAGTGGTCTATCTCAATTTAGAGAATTTTGAAAGTGTTTTCTCCGAGTGGATAGGTCACATTATTGAGCATCTCGATAATTATACCGAAACCGGAAGGGGGTATGGAGTTTTATTTGTTGAAAATTTAAGATTTCATAACTGTAAATCCAAGAAAGAATCTATTTTAAGCGGGGGGCATGGGGAGGGGTCAACTGTTTTAAAAAATAATCATGATTTAGAAGGTTGTCAAGGCGTCCAGTGGATCTGTTTCGAAACAGATCAAAAACCTTTCAAGTACGCTTTCCTCATATCAGCATTTGAGCCTCTAGCACGTGACGCTTCAAAGACGAATTTAGATCATTGGGCTGTGTATGGGAAGGAGGGGTCCGATTTTCCCATTGTAGATTTTTCGTGTTTAGAGGGGAAATACCCAGTAACGCTAAGATCTATTGATATTTTTGAAAGGGCCAATGTCCATTTAAATATCGGCGTTACTGTGGTTCAGTATGAAACTGAATTTGAAGATGGGGTTTGCTCTAAAAAGAAGGGGGTGGTGTTCCCAGTAAGGGGTCCGTCGATTGAATTGGTCAAACACTGGGTATGGCTGTTGTACACACCACCTAGTGACCCCAATTCAATTGGCCATTTTAACCCAATTACAGACATTAGTAGAGTTCTGTTCGAGGGTAAGACTAGGGGGACACGTTTCTACTGTCTAATATGCCTATCACGGTTTTGGACAGAATGAAAGTTACAAAATCATATGAAACACTGTAGACGGCATGGCTACCAGTCAGTGGAAACGGTTTCAGGTGATAGGGCCATTTTACGTTTTAAAAATTTTCAAAACACCCTCCTCCAGAGCAATAAAATCCTGTTGGATTTTGAAGCGAAGTTAGTGGAGGTGAACGATCCTCGATCTCCAAACCGAATCAAAGAACATCAAGCTACTGCAGTCTCCTACGCCCATGCGCAAAGAGACAGTTCTAACACTATGCAGTTGTCAGAAAGAGTTGAAACGTTGGATGAGGGAGAGTGTATGGTCAGGGCACTAAATTAATTGGCACCGCTAATGGTGCTATTTCTCGTTTGAGAAATACGCATTACCCTATGGTGTTGTCTGCAGAGGATCGTCTCGCGATTAAAATTCAAAAAATATGTTGGCTTTGTAAGGGGGAGTTTTAAGAGGGGGATAAGGGGAAAGGTAAAAGAGGGGGTAAGGGGAAAGTCAGAGATCACAATCACTTGTGTCAGGAAATATCCTCTTGGGGTATTAATTTTAGAGGGGTAGCGCATCAATCGTCTAACTTAAACGTTAGCCAGCAGTTTTTTATTCCAGTTTTTATTCATAATTCAAATTATGATTTAAAATTTATTTTACCGGTACTAGCACGTATGCACAGGGAGGGAGGGGGAGTAGATAGTCCATGGGTAAATAATTCATTTACCTATAGCATCATTCCCAAATCGGCCGAGAAGTTGGTGCTTCTCGAGTTGAAATGGCAGGTAGTAAATAATGGGCACATATGCTGGAATAAAATCAGGTTTTTAGATTCTTTTAGTTTTTTTCCCAAGGCATTGAGTCAATTGATTCAAGTGCAGAAAAGCGACAATTTTGATAGTTTTCCTTTGCTTAAACAGCACTTTCCAGACAGTGAAATATATGACCTATTGACCTGTAAAGGTGTATATGCATACGACTATTACTCTTCTGGCACTCGCTTAAGCCAGGTGAAACTACCTCCAATTAAAGTTTTCTATAATTCACTCACCAACAGTGAATGCACATCCGAGGAATCTGAGTTTGCCAAGAAGGTGTGGTCTAAGGGGAATTGTAAAAATGGGTGGGATTATTGTAAAATGTACTTGGCCAGTGATGTTTTAACTCTGTTAGACATAGTCTGCAAGAACACAGACCAAATCTATTCAGAGTTTGGACTAGATATAGGCTATTATTTTTCCACACCACATTTGGTGATGGACTTCATTTTAAAAATTAGTAGGGAGGATATAGGCTTAATAAGTGATATGGATCAACACCTTTGTGTATAAATATTAATGCGGGGTTGGTATGTTTTTCATGGGGATCGCGTTTTGACAACCGATCCAAGCGGACAAAACAGCACCGTTGTAAAGTCAAATGCAGTGTTCTTTGACATGAACTCATTGTACCCCTCGGAAATGTCTAACTACTCTTTGCCATGTGGGAACTATCAATGGCTCAAGAATCCTTGTGAGTTCCCCGACAATAACACCATCAAGGACAATGGGCCACAAGGATGGTTCTTTGAAATTGACGGGCACATTCCATTGGTGCTTCAAAATTCAGTCAGAGATTTTGTTTTTCCCTGTATCAATCAACCAGTGACCAGGGACTCACTGAGCCCCTATAATCGATCATTGGTTGAGAATATGGGGATGCACTGGACCCCCTCTAAGCAAAAAACCCGATGGCAGATCTGGACCCTAAAGAGAATATCGTTGTTCATCATGTGCTTTTGCACTGGATGGTGAACAATGGTTTCAAGGTCACCAAAATACATAGGGTCCTGCAATTCAGTCAGAAACCCTACTGAAAGACGTTTATCGACACTTTTGTTGATAAACGCTCTCGGACAAACAGTAAAGTAGAGAAGGAAATGTACAAACTCATTCTAAATCAGCGTTTGGCAAAATGTGTGAAAGCGTACGGAACAGAACTCGTTTCGACGTTGTTACTGACCCTCAAGAGTGTGCACGGATTATTGCTGACCCCAATTTTACAAAGTTCACGAGCATAGAGGCTGGCATGGTTCTTCTACACAGGAAAAAACGAAATGTGGTACTGAACAAGAATATAGCAGGAGGTAGTTCAGTACTGGAAATTTCCAAAAAGCTCATGTTGTCGTTTTTTTTAAAATGTGTGCAAGATGCAATGGCCCCCGGAGGGGGAGGTTAAAGTTTACTATTGGGATACAGATTCTCTGCTGTTAAAGGTAAAAACCGTGGATTTATGGAGAGATTTAGAAAATGGGGAACACATCAGCTCGCGGATGGATTTAACCAACTGGAATCCGTCCCTCTACCCCGAGTTGGTGAAACGTCAAGCCCCCAACCAACTACTAATGTTAAAATCAGAGACAGGGAGTGATTTAATATCCAAGGGGGTGTTCCTGGGTCCTAAACTTTATTGCGTGGAAACTCATAATAGGAATGTAAAGCAGGCGTGTTAAGGGGTGCCTACACATTTTGTAAAGAGCAATTTCAACATGAGCGTGTACAGAGGCTGTGTAGAGAGTAACCTAGTGCCGAGAACACAAGTTCTTGCAATTCGCTCTGTACAGTATAAAAATTATACTGTAAGAGTGGAAAAGAAAGCAATGCCATGTATATCTGACAAAGTCTATGTGCTCGAGAATGGTGTAAGTGTACTGCCACATGGCCACTACCGTATTTCAGACCAGGTTGAATGCATAGACTATCGCAATCAACTTGGTCTGGATAAATTAACCTGAGTTTGACTCTAACCCAACCTAACCTATCAATAAATTAACTAACCCAACCTAACCCAACCTGTAACAGCAGCAGCAGCAGTGACGGCGACTATTGTAGACAGTTTTTTCCACAGCGCCCCCGGGGGTGGGGGGTCCTGCCCGCGGCCGGATTTCGGCCCCGCCTTTGGTCCCGCGGCTCCCGGGGGGTTGGGGGTCCCTTTAAACTCATAATATTCAACTGTGCTATTTTAAGTTCATGTTCGTGTTTATTTTCAGGTGTTGTGGTACAAAAAGTGTGCTAATGTACAAATAGTGATGCTGAACAAAAAAAAGTGTTTTTGACAATAAGTTTGACAATAAGTACATAAAGTGTTATTGTTGTTCGTGTTTGAACCTCAGTGTTTTGATAATAAATGTTGTTCATGTTTGAACAGAACTGTTTTTTATCTTAATAAATGTTGTTCTTCATGTTTGATCAGAAGTGCTTTTTTATGCTCTTCATGTTTGAACAGAAGTGTATTTTTTTTCATGTTAATAATGTTTGAACAAGTGTTTTTTATGTTGTTCATGTTTGAACAGATAGTGTTTTCATGTCAAATAAATGACCATGAAATATTGTTTTTGTTGTTTTTATTAACCTACTAGATAGATCTATGGGAAAGTTATTACTACTACTTATTTACTTGACAAGTATGATTTACAGTTAGTTGTAGTCCGATTTTTGTCAACAGCAGCAGCAGCATGTATCAATTTAAAACAACCTTCGGATTGTTTCTGTGTGGTCTATCAATGTCAGTGAAAACGACACTTTTAACTAAGACAATTCAAGAGTATAGTAGAATAATCTCGTAAAAACCAAAGAAAATATCCTTTTGCTATATTACGTGGCAAGAGTCATAAAATAAAGTGAAGACTAACTTTTGAACCATGCCAAAAGAATTCGTGCGGAAACATAAGTTTTTCAGGAGTCTTGTACAAAACTCGTGGTTAATTATTGATGATTTGGCTGAATCCATTGACCAGTTCTCACAGGAAATGCTACAGCTGTTCACTGTTCGCTCTCATCATGAACAGATTTCCATAACCCTAGTTCTACACAATCTGTTTCATCAGAGCAAACGTATGCGAACCCTTGCTTTGAATTGCACCATCTATATTATCTATCGAGTTGTTCGTGATTCTAGCTCACTAATAACTCTCAATAAGCAAATATATCCAGGCGCCCCTATATTTCTGCTGTCAGCGTACACTCAGGCGACAAATAAGCCCTACGACTCCATTTTTCTAGATCTTAATCAGAGTACATCCGAGGATCTACGTGTAGTCACCGATATTTTCGACAAAGAAATTACAGTATATCTTCCGGTGAACAGTAGAAAAGGCTATTAGTTGCCATTATGACACTGAAGAAACTAAACGAACAACGGCATTTATTTTCCGTTTTAGGCACTTCAAAACCTCCACTCAGGAAGGCTATACTCAAACATGGTGTTGACAATGATTTCATTAATCTAATATCTGAACTTGCCAGAAGGTGTTAGACAACAGACAAAGCAACATCGTTTCACTGTATGCGCCTTGGCTTTCAAAAACAAGGGAAAAATTTTTAAAAGAAAACGTCTCCTTCAAGCGGGCAGAAGCTTTTTTACACTTATACTACCAATAATTTCAGGATTTGTAAACAGTTTTCTCTAGAGAATTGCTAAACCCTATAAATTGACACCTTTTGAATTTTTCTTCTCGCCCGTCGAACATTTTGAAGACAATCTAAGCAAATTTATTAATGATGAGAATATTGCTGATGACAAAAAACTGCTTTTACTTCAAGATGCTTTGCGACGTGTGGACAAACATAGACAATACCGTGAGAGACCCGCCACCGTCACCGTCATATATCCCTACCAACAGGAAACATCTCGTGATTAATCTGCAGCAGCACTGCAATCAAAGGAGAAGGAATTGAATTCAATTGTATCGAAAATTGGAAACCTATTGCCAGTGCTCTATCGAGAACAGAGTAAAAGAGTATTATCATATCTCATGTTGGAAACTTGTGGTGATGATCATCAAGTTCAAGTCGACAGCGCAGGGATACGAATTATAATTCAGGGAAAACGTTATAATCTAGTTGATTTAATTTGTGATATGGTGACGAATCGTAAAGGACTTATCATTTGACAATAATCTATACATCTTTCTAAATGTATCAAACTATCCCAAAAGTCTTATTGGCAATTAGCAAATTCTAAAGAAACTAAGAGAATATAGTCCTCCAACAACGCCAACACCATTTAAAAAAGAAGAAGACTCAATATTTGAAAATACTAGCAGCAGCAGCACCACTTATTTTATAACACCTGTGGCTGCTAGTCAAAAGCGAAGACGAATTGATTCACCCTCCAGTGTGCAAAAGGGGAGTAGACATTACACTACTTGTTTGCGTTCAAAATGGTTCTGGTTCTGAAACATGTCTATGAAAATATTGGTGAAGCGGGAAGTTTAAGTTCCCCTAAAAACGCTTTCTAAAGTTGCTTCTGGCAGCACATTAAAAAAAGCAAAAGAGTATCTACAGAATCAACCGAGTTACACACTGCATCGGAATCGCAGGCTTCGTGGCAAACAATATCGACAAACTAAAGCCTTTTTCCCTCTGCATACAATGCAAACTGATTTTTTAACTTTAGATGCGATTCAACGACTTCACAATGCACCCTACAAATATATTCTGGTGGAAATTAGTGTCTTTAGTCGCTATGCCTATGCCATTCCATTACGGTCAAAGAGAGGTGTTGAAGTTGCTCAGGTCATTGAAAGTATTCTCGAGCAGAATTGCTATAGAAAAATTCAATCGGATCGTGGTAGCGAATTTGTTAATCCTCATGTGCAAAAGGTTCTATTCAAATATAATACAACACTTTATCATAGTCACAGTTCGATAAAGGCTGCATTGGCTGAACGATTGATTAGAATGATTCGTCTATTAATTTTAAGATATTGTACACTGAAAAATACCCCTGCTTTTATTCATGATTTAGATAAAATCAAGCGGATATACAACCATCGACCCCATCGATCTCTGTCCAACTCAAGCCCTCGGGAAGTTCATTGCAGTGAAAGTACATTTGATGCTTTTCTAAAGCAATATTCCAATGGTGGTAATGAGAAGAAGAAGAAAAAGGAGAAATTCAATGTTGGTGATACTGTTCGAATTAATCGAACCACCAATATTTTTGAAAAGGGGAATTATTTATGGAGCACTGAACTTTTAAAAGTGTCCAAAATCCTGGACACCGAACCCACGACATATCGACTGCGAGACGCCAAAGATGATGAGATTTTCGGCGGTTTTTATGAATACGAACTGCAAAAAGTTAGAAACACAAGTGAAATTTATCAAATTGAAAAGATATTAAAGGTTCGTACTCGTATGGGCAAGAGACAGTTGCTTGTTCGCTGGCTAGGATACAACTCTGATTTTGATTCTTGGGTCAGTGCTGAAGACATTAACAATGCCCAATGATTTCTATGTGACTTTCATGTCCAATGTTTCTGATCCTCTTTACAATGACTTGAATAGAACAAGTGATTTTTGGACAAAACTCACTCCCACCATCAAATTTGACGGAAAGTATGAAGTGGCTCTTGTCGACTGTATTCTCAAAAATACCTACAACATCCTGAGAAAAGATCGTAAATATGAAATAAAAATTAGGCCCTATGATGTGCCACCACCCTCAGGTGATCAAGAATAAATTCAAAAGATAAATTGGTCGAGCAATCCTCACATTGAAATACCAGACGAACAGTTCACCTTAATGATCGATGTATGTCGTTTCATAACTAGAATAATTTTCGTTCGTAAAAAAGGGGCTTTCTATTTCAACATCCAAAAGATAAGGGTAAGATCTACAATAGTTCACCTGTTGCCAATGAAAAGGTTATTCTCAATCATAATCTAAAGGATGTTCTTGTCTTTTAGCTCAATATAATCAATGGTAAAAGTGCTGGAAACACTAATTTCGTTTTTGCAGACTACCCGCCTGCCTTCTCCAAGGACACTTGTATATTTCTCTACGCTTCATTTGTGGAAACATCTCGAGTTGGCAATACCAATGTTCCCCTCCTACGGTTTCTTGAACGAAAAATCAATCAAGAACATTTTCACCACTACAATATAAAGCATCTTCAGTATATTCCCGTAAACACTTCCTATTTGGAACTCAGTTAGCTGAGACTAAGAACTCAATTAGGTGATCTTCTAGTAATTTCAAAGGGGGTAGCTATGATTATTGGCCATTCTCTTCCCATTATTCAAAAACAAGATGTCTAATAATAGAAAAGGGGTATTTATTTGTCCTAATATTGACTGCTATGTTAATACTCTTGGCCCAAGACAACAGGGCAATGGAATGGACTATTACAAAGGTCGCTCGTCAATGTCTGGCTATGGTCTTGGCAGTTGGTTTGCTAATCTGTTTCGCTCTTCGCTACCACTGGCTAGAAAAAATATTGTACCGGCTGCAACAGATTTTGCTTCCTCTACACTATACGATTGGGGCTCTGGCAAGGATTTTAAAAAAAAGTACTTCGTAAAATCTCAGGTCCAGTGTGCGAACTCTTGGCGAGAGATTAAAACAAAATGGAGAAGGTTTAAAATTATCGAGAAACACTGCATCACTCATCAGTCTCTACTCAGGTCAGAAATGAAAGACATCACCCCTGTCAGAGAGAAGAAGGAAAAAGCCGACACGGACTGTAAACAGAAGAAGAAGGCCCAGGAAGAGAATTGTTAGATCGAAACTAGATTTCTTTTCCTAAGATGTCCTACCTACCGCAATAAGGATTCCCAACCTTCAATCACCGCCTCATTGAATCTATTCAATGCAGAAAATGTTGATGTGAGTGTCAAGCATGGATACTATGAACAATTTTATCCACAACAGCCCCTCTCCGATAACATCCACTTTCAAATTTATTCCAATGAAGACTACTTTATGGATATGTCTTCGACATTTATAGTTTTACAAGTGAAAGTCCGGAAAACTGATAATACATTGCCAATACGGGCCGATGGAATATCCTATGAAAATTGTATATTACATAATCTATTTCGTCAAAACAGTGTCTACATCAATGGCACGCTGGAGAGCACAAGCAACAATCTCTCAAATTATACAAGCTATAAGCAATTCATGCTGATGACACCCAAGTCATACAAGGAATTGAGAGGCACCTCCAATGGATATGAATATATTACTAATACTGATAGTACAGATGAACTTAAAAATGCTACAACTAGCGAATTACATCTAGTTGGAACAATATATCATGAAATATTTAATATACCCCAATGGCTACCACCCATTATTAAAGTGGAAATAAAACTGACGCTTGCACCATCCAATTTCATATTGAGAAAATAACTTGCTGCCAATCCTGATGTAACTCTCTCCTTCACCTCGGCAATACTTCATGTACGCAAACAACAAGTCATAAGTTCTGTTGCTTTGGCAGTGGAAAAACTGAGAGCCAGTGGAAATAATATTAAACTACTTGTTCCTCATAAAATCACCAATCAACGTCATATTACCATGGGGTCACAGACCTTCACCGACTAATCCTTTATCAATGGCGAAATTCCGTCAAAACTCGCTTTGGCATTTGTAAAAAGCGCCAGTACAATCGGATCGTGCACTGGATGCCCACATAAATTTCAAATGTTTGGACTTTCATCTCTTGTGTGCAAAGTAAACGGTATCCCACTCTACAATCTATATTTTGATAAATCCTATAGAACATTGTATGAGTTGATCATGCAAACCCTAGATCATGATTCGCAACTATTTGAAAATGGTATAACCGAAGAAATGTTTGCTAAAACGCATTGTGTCATTGTATTGTATTTGTCTGGCACGCAGGATATGTGTATGGTACGTACCGAGAGCATGCGTTTAGAGTGGACATTTGCCGACCCATTGGCTGAGAGTATTGCACAAATCTCACTAAATTAATATGAAACCTATTGGGAAACCACTCCCGAAGGTAGTATTCTACTAGACTTGGCACCATGAACACTAGTCAAATAATAAATGTATTTAATAAGGATCCCTACATGTCCCAGGATAAATCCTATTGTCTGCCCTCGGACTTTCTTGGAAAAATTCAAAGTGTCAACAATACCTTAATTATTGTTAATAGCAGTCCGTCGACTGTGCTGACGGGTCATTGGCTGTGCATCTTTCAAACAATGAAGACGATTGAATTTTTTGATCCTCTTGGTCCACCCTATAAATTTTACACACTCCACATCAGCAACTATATTGAGAGCAGTGGGAAAACTATTATTCAAAATCGGAGGAGAGTGCAGGATCTGGTGACTAAAAGCTGTTGCTTCCATGCACTACTATATTTTGTGTTCCGATGTCGCGGCTATACTTACAAGCAGTTTCTCAACATTTATGGTCACAATCAACGACTGAACGACTTTCTAGTGAAAATATCCTCTCAGACCTGTACAGTATAAATTACGGTGCCCTAAGAGTAAAGTGCTTAAAAAATGTATATGAATTTGCTTATTAATAAAATTTATATATACAATAATTCCTTTAAATATTCACTTTAGATTTCTTCTTCTTCGATATATATGCAACTGTCGGAAAACACTAATTTTAGAAAATCATTTGGTTTCACTATACATTAATCTTGATTGGTTGCAAAGTCAGGGTCACATTTTCTATAGTATAATGTAACTTCACTCTTGTCATATCTCTGTGCATAGTCAATGATACTATTTACATTCATATTGTGAAATTCACGAGTTTCAATCTGTCTATTTGAAGCAATATCACATACAGTGTTTTCAAATGGTGAATCACATTCGGTAACTGACAAATAAAAATCACTTGGTTTATAGTCATAATAGGCAGTGTTGTCACAACGATGACGTGGGAGCCAAATTGTCTTGTTAACCCAACAGTTGAATCGTAGACCAGATTCTTCCTCCCAGAATAATTTAAATCCATGACGATACCAATCTCGTAGAAATAAACTAAAATCACGTTTGAGATTCTTTCCAATCATAGCGGGGTAAGTATTCTCCCACTGAACACATTTGTCCTAGCGACAATTGGAGCACCTATATCCTCTAGGGTGAGAGTCACAAATCTCTTCAAGACATGAATTACATCCCTTAATTTGTACTGCATAGCCTCTATGTAATTTACAAGGATTACATTTTTTGCACTTTTCATAATAGTCATCAATAATCGTGAAATTCTCACACTGTGTCCAACTGCCAAGAGTGTACATGCATAGTGGACATGTGTAGAACATTTTTTTGGTTTCCGATGTCAACTCTCTCACAGCTAAAACGAAACTGATCGTCCCTGCTGATGGATAAATTCAGGGTGGAGGAATAGGAGAGGAGTAACTCTGTGACGTAACCTCTTTCGAATGGTGGGGGGAGCCATCTACATTGAATTTATTGCAATCTTTTCAAAAGTGTATCCACGATATTATTCTGCTTTGTTCCAATTAATATATTAATAAATTGAGTATAAGCATTTGAGTCACATCGACAAAGCTTCATACAATAGTCCAATGGGGGAGAATCAGTTTACATTATATTGTCAAGTGTTCTCCGAGAGAATATCCTGCGTTGAAGAGATAACTCAAGAAAATCATCATCCAAAATCAAATGTTTTTCCATAAACACCAGATTCGATCTAATTCTCTCTTTCTCAAATTTTATTAATTTTTCAATCCTTTCACTCTGACTGCTGACTCTAGACTGACCATGATTTGTTAGCCTAACATTCTAACAACAAAAAGAAAAGGGACTTTTTCCATTTCGAAACAATTTTATTGAATAAATACAACAATAATACTAAGCATGTACAATTAGCGATACATTTTATTGTCTTCGATATGCTTCACTAACGCACTTAAAGCACATTGAAGTCCATTCACATGCGCTATATCAACTTTTGCAGCGAAACATAATTGATCCTCCATTTTAAATTTGCTGAAGGATATCACATATCTTGCATATACCTCATCCCATTTCAGACAAAGCCGTGATCCTCTCGTGGTTTCCACCACAATGTTTGGTGCTCTTGCATTATTGCAACAAACTCCACTATCAATTTCTAATAGGGTAAACATTCAACTCATCATCAACACAAATTTATCCAGAAGATTAAAGTCAAGCTGTTCTCACTCCTTTGAATTCTGTTCACAGACTAATAGAAATTATAGCAAAAGTCCTTTCCTTATATTATCTGCAATCCTCTCTCGCTAATATGTAACCGACTCCCTGATTGGTTGAGAAGGAGAAACGTGATCCTGTTTCTCATTCCAGGATCAAAACATTCTCCCCACCGATTATGTAAATCGATTTCTCAGAAATTCACTTGTCCTAGTCGAGTCCTAGATCAATATATCTCTTCCCCACCGTTAATGCGCATGTGCAAACTTCACTCCGGAGTCATTACACTTGGACGAACAACAAATAAATCGACCTTGAAAGAGGTGTCATTGACACCATCAGAATCAATAAACCATGAAATTACATCAAAGTGAGAAAAATCCTGTTTTTTCATTCTCAGGGACAAAAACCATAAAAACATGCATAAATTATATAAGCCTGGAAGATTATTTAAATCTCCCCTAGTTTCATTACACCTGGAAGAAAAACAACAAATAAATCTACCTTGAAAATACATCAGAGTGAGAAAAATCCTGTTTTTTTATTCTCAGTGACAAAAACCATAAGAACATGCATAAATTATGTACTGTCAGCATTAGACTAAATTGTAGATGGCAGCAGTGGTGGTTAGGCAGAAATCCATTTCTCCTAGTTGATTACGCAATCAATATCTCGGAAATTCACTCCCCTAGATCAATACATTCCCCCTATCGATTATGTAAATCACCCCCCAGTGTCATTACACCTGGACGAGCAACAAATAAATCGACCATGAAAATACATCAAAGTGAGAAAAATCCTGTTTTTTCATTCTCAGTGACAAAAACCATAAAAACATGCATAAATTATGTACTGTCAGCATAAGACTAAATTGTAGATGGCAGCACGCAGTGTAATCAGGAGCTCATGATAGGTTACTACTAATGACGCTGTAGGCCTTAGACTTCTACAGTGACAAATGGAGGTGATATCCAAAGTCGTGTTTGTAATGATTTTTGTTCGTTTCAAGCTTTATGTGTATATTCAATTTAAGTTTCACTCGTTTTAGGGTTTATTTATTCATTTCTTCATTTACATTATTACTTATGTTTTTTTTACTATGATTGTTATTTAATTTCTCTTCGTCTTAGGTTTCATTTATTCTTTAATAGTAATTTCTAGTCGTTTTGAGTTTGAATTTTAGCAGGTATTTGTATCTGCTGATCTTAAGTTCAAAATGGCCTTTACTTTTCTCTGTAAAAACTTCTATTCCGGAAAGCTTTTATTTTAAATTAATCATTAACAAAGATGAACAAAAACCTAACATCTTCACCAAAAACTCTTTTTCCTTTCAAATTCTACTCAATCTAGAGAAGAAAATGTGGTGGTTGTCAGTTATTAAATTGGTTTGATTTCTCAGTAATTACAAACTTTATCTCTGTTTAATAAACTTTCCCTCTGCTTTCTTATAGAGAAGGTGAGGGTAGAAGAGAGTTGATAAACTCTAATGTGTGAAATATAGTTTAAAAAGATGAAAAATAAATTTGATATAGCTTTTATGATAATTTACTTCCAAGAAGAGGATACTTTCTTAGACCACACTGCTTCTCCATTTACAAGAATTAAAAGAGAAAAAACGGGTTTAATTTAAATAAAGTAGTGGAATAAAACAACAACAAAACTTTAAATAATAAAAAGAAATCCGAATATTTCGGATTTTTTCTTGGATTTTGAAAAACATTGTTTCTTTTTCCTTCAGTTTTTTTCCGTTGAAAAAGGCTCCCGGGCGTGGAGCCGAAATAGTCGTATTTTTATTATTTAAAGGTTTACGGTTTGTATCCTTTGTTTTATTCCACTGATTTATTTAAATTAAACCCTTTTCTTCTGTTTTTATTTATCCAAGCAGAAGCAACCAGAAAAAAAAGAAGAAAAAATTCATACCTTTACTTTAAAACTGAGACCCTAATATTCCCTCTTTTTGCGTTCGTTTCTACCTAGTCAATGCTTTGCAGTATCAAAGTAATTCACAAATCACCTGACGTAGAATCCTTAAGAAAATAATATTATAAGTTTTTGTATTACTTATACTTTAATAGCTCTGTTCAAAGCAAACTGTACCCTAAACGGATTAGACTTTTGAATAGAAGGTTATATGAGGGATAAGATAGGTAACTTTTGGATTTCGTTTCGATAGGTAAACGTTGGATTTGTTTAGATAGGTAACCTTTGGATTCGGTAACGTTTAGCTAGTTTCAAGAATGTAGGGCTTTGGTCTTAGTTGATATGGCTCCAGTATTAATTACCATTATTACAGAAACTGAGTAAATCCTGCCTTTTTGTTTTACAAAGGTGGAAGAGACCCGAAAACTTTTATTCACTGTCTCATATTTTGATGTTGATTCTGGTTTCAGGACTTTTTTAAGGATGAAGTTTAATTTTTGTTTCGTGTCGCGTAGCTTTAGTTACCGAATTTCCATGTCCTTGTTGTTTTAATTGATTCCAAAAAGAATTCAAAGAAATAATGATCTTTATGGGCAGAAACAATGAGTGAAAACAACAACTTCATGATGCAATGAGCCTCCAGCAATAGCACTATTTACCTATTCAAGGAACATTTTTTACTATATCATCTTTTAATTTAATTTTAGGTTCCTCTGAGAACAAATCACTCGGGGGTATTATCTTCAAGACGTTCTATTGGGACTCCTGATTCCAGGCCAAAGAGTGGGACTAGTAGTGCTGGATTACGAATAAGGAATAATTTTAATGATAATTATATTAAGTATGCTGTAAGTATTTTGAACTATGTTCTCAAAGAACTGTCGAATAGTTTTTGAGAAGACATTTGAAATTGTTTGGGAATAATGTATTTTTGGATAGGTTCATTTTTTTTCTTCCTAAATCTGGTTTTTTTAGTTTGAAATAAATAAAATTAATTTCTTTTGGCTAAAATAGTGCATCAAAAAGGAATATAATACTATTACTACTACTACTAACAACTCACTGCAGCATCAAGCCACCTAAGGCTAGCACAGCTGCACAAGCTCCTCCTCCACTTAATCTATTCAGAAATTTACTCTTTACCCTCTCCCACAAACTTCTAATTTCAATACCTATGTATTATAGCGACCCCACTCAAGAAGTGAAGTTAGGTTAATCATAATGAAATATACCAAAATATAATGAAAAATTATGCAGAAGAAAAATTATGGTAAGCAGGCCGACCAGAACGCATCATGTTAAATACCTAACATAACTTACCCTAACCATCTCTATGTATTAAATATTTAATCAAATTATACTTGCATCGTAGTTTTTCTCATTGAAAGAAAGCTAATTATTACCGATTTCAGTCAGAGAAACCGGTTCTACTCAAATCAAGAGCTTAAGTGTGGTCGCTGTAATGCATAAGTATCCTATTTTTATTAAAATCCTTCCTCATGACCTGTTCTCTCCGCATTTGTGAATGAACCACTTTTCGTTTGTTGTCAGAGATATGGCCAAAAAGAGCAGTCTTTGGCAATCTGTAATCCCTTATTCATAAAACGTGTCCTAGCTGTCGCAACCTTTCTTTAATTATAGACCTTGAAAGGGGGATAGCACAAAATTTTTTTATAGAGCTTGTTCTTTGACTTGCAGTCAGTCAAAGAGGTACATGAAACTATCTTAACCACAGCATAAGTATATTTACGGACAGTAGGAGTAAGTTTGTTCAAAAATGACAAACATTATATAGCGCTGACGGGAAGTTTCCAGTACGTTACAGCAATAGTTTCAGTTGCTACTTAGCATTCAATCAGATCAAGCCCGTCGTAATGCGCTGAACATTTGTCATTGTGCGTGCACGAAGAAGCGGAGTCATGAAGAGAGGTCTAGATTGATGTGTTTTAAAAATCTTTAATGGAGAGTATAGGACTTTTTGCTACTGTTCATATATATTATTATTCTGTCATCCTGACGGTTCCTCTGGAATATATAAATAAAATCTTCCTCTGCCTTTCGAAGCGCTCACGTTTCAGAACCCTACTTGACCCTGTCTCAATTTTTTAATCTTGGTATGCAAACTTATCTTCCTACTCTTCCAAACTTTTTAATATTGTAAAAAAATACCCTTGGCCTTAGCTTTTGCACTTTTTACATCTTCAATACGTCCACCAGCTTTACTAATAATGCTACACAGTTAAGTGAAGCTATCCCCTCGGTTGATCTTTTTGTTACCTAACATTACCTCTCCACCTTCATGTAATTTTATTCCAAATGACTTAGTCTTCCTAGCATCTATTTTCAAACCTTTTCTTGAACCCTTAACTCCCAAAACATCCACAGACTAATTCATTTTGCCAATAAATGGAAATTTAGTGAAGGTGTAATTATCGATCAGTTATCAGTGAAACTACAGAAGTCTATTAACAGTGGCGAATCTCCAGCATTTTTATTGGGGGCGGGGGGGGGCAAGAAGGGTCCATATCCGGATAGTCAAGGGGCATTGGATATATAATAATTTTTCTCCATATTATTGGGGGCCATCCTTGCCCCCCCCCCAACGACGCCCCTGTCTATTAATCTTCTCAACAAAACATAAAAGCTGTGAGTAGTGAAAACGTGAATTGGCTCTCAACGAAAAGCATAAAAACCTGACAAAAAGAAATATAAGAAATTAATAAATGTGAAAACTGGCACTATTAATGAAAAGAAAATTACCAACGCCGTCTAGCGTTCGGCGACTTTATATGATCCAAACTGCTGCATATTAGTCTTTCCAGATACTTTAAAATGCAGGAGAGGGTAGAGAAAAATAGAATCCTGCCCGCATCAAACGTACCATCTTAAAGTAAACTAGCCTATTAAACATGCCAAGATTTCATTAAGTTAATTAGGCCTACTTTGTGAAGACTAGATCTTGAATATAAATTAAATAAAAAGACAAGTTTTTTTACTGAAAGTAAGGAGCGACATTAAAACGAACAGAAATTATTCCGCATAAAAAAGGGGCTGTCCCTTCCTCAACGCCTCGCTCTTTACGCTAAAGTTTTTATTGTTTTAAAAAATAGAGTTTTGATAAAGAGTCAAACTTTAGCGTAAAGAGCGAGGCATTGAGGAGGGGACAGCCTTTTTCATATACGGAATAATTTCTGTGCGTTTTAAGTTTTAATGTCGCTCCTTACTTCCAGTTAGAAAAACTTGTTTTTTTATATTTAATTTCTAAACGTTTTTAAATTAATGCAGGTTTTGATTTTGGCTCACAGTACATAAATAGTTAAAACGAAATTTGCATATTAATTTGACTTTTATTTTTGGCTAAATGGCTTTCCCGAAAGTTGTTTAATTTTATTTACCAACGTTTTTATTAGTAATAAATATACGTAACTTACGAATTAACTTACGTAACGAACTTCTATATTCGTATTTTTTTATTACTAGGGGGGTTCGTCCCCCTAGTCAATACCTAGCTCTTTACGCTAAAGCTCGAATTGTGTTCCAATTCCTTAAAAATGACCCCTTAATCACAAAGTCCGTTAATTAGAATAAATAGCTCTTATAAAAGTATTAAGAAAAACTTATTTAGAAAAACTTACTTAGAAAAACTTAAAAAAAAGTATTAAGAAAAGAGCGAGATATTGACTTGGGGGAGAACCCAATCATACAGTTACGACGAACTGTTTGAAAAATTGTTGATATACCATGACTTGCAGAGAATTTTCAGCTTTAATCATATTACATTGTAGACTGATTGTTTCAATAATCTGATTTCCTTAAAAAATTTCTACTTGTTCAATTAAGTTATCAAACGGCACACTGTAGGTGGCACCAGTGGTCTTTAATCCGTGTCTTCCCAGGTTACATCATCGATTATGCAACTCTTTTAATTTTTCTATTTTTTTTTAACTTTATTCTCTTAAACAAAACACTTAATTACTTCGAAAATGCAAACTAACCTTACCTAGTTAAAGCATTACATTTTGGAACTGTAATGACAGTATTCCTCCTTCAAGCTTGAAACTCTCTCAAACTAGCTCTCTCGTATTTTACCCGCCCCCCCCCCCCCGTTGTTCAACCGACAAGGCGGACGCGAAAGCATGAAGCTCAGTCAAATTATCTAAAGGAGGACACGCCAAAAAAATCGAGTACTTAAGGAAGAGCTTAATCCGGCGTTGCAATTCTATCTGGAAAATCTTCCTGGGGATGTTATTCCTGCAAAACCCTATGTCGACTCCTTCAAAAGAAGGTTCAATAGACATTTAAAACCTTGAGGTTTCAAAACTAGGAATAGTGGTATATCAAATACTTTTAAGTACCTGGCAACGTAAATGTAGGAATTAAAAAAAGAAAAGAAAATGTCAATAAGAAAAGAAATAGAAGAATAAGTGAAAACAGTGTGTCACTGTAGCCCCACGAGAAAAATATATAAAAAGAAAGAGAAAAGGGAGTGTGAATGTAAATTTTCTTCTTTTCTATTTTTTGGAGTATAGCATGAATACCTGGATCTTTAAATGATTTGATGCCTTTAGTAAAATCCCTCTTCTGATTAACTTTAATAAAGTATATCATTTCTGTTGGCCTTATTACAAGAAACGACCTTCCAAGGAATAAATTAAGCAAAATTTGGATTTGGTTGACGGTAGAAAATAATAATATTTATAAATTCTGAAGTTTTAGTTTTAATTATTATCTTCTGTCCTCTTTCTATAAAATTCTATCCCCAATATAGAGGTAAGAACTCTGTGACCCTTCGGTGGATGCTTAAGTCTTTTTAAGCGAAATCAAATTTATGACTGAGGACATATAGCTTGGTACTAAATTTATAGCCTTTTAGACTGGGACTTAGTCCTAATTTGAAACTAAATCATTTCTTCTACTGTGTTCCCATTTATATTCAGTGGCTTTCCAAACAAACAATCGTGAAAAAGTATTAAAACTTTATTGCCCTGTAAAGAGGAGGCAATGGAAAAGAACATGGAAGAGAGAAATAATAATCGTAATAGTTAAATCTAACTCTTTATATAAATAATAAATAAGTGTAGTTAAATAAATAATAATAATAATATAGTTAAATATATTAATAACGTATTAATAATATTATAATTTTATTCACAATTGATAATTTTAATTTTGTAATATTAATTACAATACCAATATCTTATAATTTTAACTATAATTTTATAATATTATAGTTTTGAAATATTATAAATTATTAATAATTTATAATATATTAATAATTAATATAGTTAAATAGATAATAGTTAAATCTTTGTGACTAACAAAGGGCTGGAAAACTTCCGTGACAACTATCCATTCCGTTTGACAACTTCCAAATATAATCCATTTAAGATATCTTCAATCTAATAAAAAATTGTTTCTCAAGCGGAACTTTCAAGAGCTTATAAAAAAAAGGTTCACGGATTCAACTTAACGTTAATCCAACGAAGTTCCATTACAGTCCAACCAAATCTAGCTTTCCATTCCATTTCATTTGATAATTTCCGGAAATAATCTAGTTGCGATACCTTCAAATTTTCCAGTTAAAATTTAAAACAATACATCTTTACGTTCCATTTTACTTGAAAAACTTCCAAAAGTTCTTTGCAATATTGAAAAAAAATCAAAAAAAAACTCCTGTTATGATATCTTCAACGTTTGCAATTAGGATTCAACCAATTCAACTCTATTTCATATTCCAGTTGGCAATTTCTAAACACCCAAGTTGTAATACCTTTCACCTTTCTAGCGATAATGCAATCTTTTTGAACCTTATATTCCATGCCATTTGACAACTTAAAAATATGCTGCACTTAAGATACCTTCAGACTTTCAAGATACAAGTTAACCCAATACTTTATGTTCCTTTTTATTTGAATTCAAAAATCGATCGTCCCTTTTTATTTCATCTGAATCTTACTCTATTTTCGATTCCAGTTGGCAACTTACAAATATACCCAAGTTGTGATACCTTCAACTTCTCCAGCTAAAATGCAGTTAAATCCAAATTTATATTCCGTGCCATTTGACAGCTTCTAAAGGTGCTCCACAAAACATACGTTAAACCTTTCCAGTTAGAAAGTATCAAGTACAACTTTACTTTCCATTTATTTTAAAAACGTCTAATAATTACTTGAACTACTTGAAAAGACTTCTAGAAATACTCCTATCGCGATACTTTAAGCATTTTCAGTTATAAGTCAATAAAACCCATCTGTATTTCCTATTCCAGTTGGAAAATTCCAGACCTACTCATGTTGGGATACTTTCAACTTTTCAGCTACCATGCAATCAAATCCAACTAAATATTCCATGCCATTTGAGAGTTACATTTTAACCATATGCAACTTCACGTTGCATTTTATTTGAAAAACGTACAAAACTTCCTTAAAATACTTAAACTTCCAGAAATTCTTCCGTTACGACATTTTGAATACATCCAGTTATTATTCAACCACATCCAACTGTGTTCTCAATTGTAGTTGGCAACTTCCGAACATACCCAAGTTGCGGTACCTTCAGCTTTTCCAGCTACAATGCAATCAATTCCAACTTTATATTCCCTGTCATTTGACAGCTTCTAAAGCTGACAACTTCCAGATTTACTCCTGCTACGGGGTCTTAATCATTTTCAGTTATAATTCAACCAAATTCAACTCCATTTTCCATTCCAGCTGGCAACTTCCAAACATACCCAAGTTGCGATACCTTCAACTTTTCCAGCTAGTATTCAATCAATTTCAACTTTATATTCCCTGCCATTTGACAGCTTCTAAAGATGCTCCACTCCCATACGTTAAGCCTTTCCAGTTTAAATTTAATTAAACAAAACTTTACGTTGAATTTATTTGAAAAATGTTTAAAAACTTCCTTAAAATACTTGAATAAACTTCCAGACACACTCCTGTTACGATATCTTAATCATTTTTACTTGTAATTCAACCAAATTAAACTCCATTTTCCATTCCAGTTGGCAACTTCCAAACATACCCAAGTTGCGATACCTTCACCTTTTCTAGCTGCCATGCAATCTAATCCAACTTTATAATCCAATCCATTTGGCAACAAAAATTCAACCAAATACAATTTTACTTTCTATTTTATATGAAAAACGTCCTAGATTCCATGAAATACTTTCACGAATCACTTGTACGTGAATCACTTGTACGAGGGTAGCTCAAACTACTATTCAAATGAGAATTGCCATGAACTTTATTGATAAGCTAACATCTGTAGCCTAAAATCGTCTTGAAGATCATCGAGTTAGAATAACTGCTGATTACCAAGGTTTATATACAACACTTTGGGATAGCTTAAAACTACTTCCAACTACCACACCAGGCAGTCAGATGTGATTCGGTGTATAACCGAGCAAAAAACATACCAGGAAAACAAAACGCCTTTTAAATCGTCATATGATAGCTCCTTGGTGTCTTCTCTACTGAGGATTACCACTATCAGTACTTGGAGTCAAAATTCAAAAACTACATCAATTAAAATCCTATTGTATTTACCAAACTAATCAGAGAAAAAGGTCCAAATGGATGCTCCGTGGTATAGACAAATGACTTACCGTGTCATCTTCAAGCTTCTCAAGCTCTTTAATGAATTTAGTTATGGTGACTCAGTTGCACATATAGCTATCCTTTAATCATTT
This sequence comes from Artemia sp. Qi Xiang Cuo, assembly GCF_049724085.1. NCBI lineage: Eukaryota > Metazoa > Arthropoda > Branchiopoda > Anostraca > Artemiidae > Artemia > Artemia sp. Qi Xiang Cuo. Next base: position 16,352,959 of record NC_142811.1, read on the forward strand.
CAGAAATAAAATAAATTACGAAAGGAAAGAATTTAGAAAAAAAGGAATTAACAAAAGAAAAAGGGGGTATTTATTTGAAAAATAATTATGGTGTCTAACAACACTCAATAATCTGGTATACTATTTTCTAATAAGTATTTTAAATCTTTTAGTTTACAGAACGACAATTCATTTTTCAAACTGCATTAGACCAGGGAAGTCATTTCAAAGAACCACAGGGGCAAAGATAATTGAAACAAATTTCAAGAGTCCAGTTTCGACTTATAATAGCCATGGCCCAATATTTTTGCAGGCTGTCCGATAAATTTGCCCTGTGTCCCACTGAAAAAAAAATCCGGTGAACGTACCTGCTTTAAAAGAAGCTGAAGAAACTAAAAGTTTCATAAAACAAACTTATGAGTCTAATTTTGTTTTGATGTTGGACGACCAATATTTCCGAAGTTTATGGGTCGATGTCACCAATGATAAAAATTGATTATTTTTTCAAATTCCAAGATCAAAGCTATTAGAATAATGCCACGATTCTCACAGAAATGTTTCTTTTTGTTTTAATTTTCAAATCATATCAGATTTGAACTGTTCTCAGGCTGCTTGACTATATAACTAAGCCTTTGTTCTTGCCCAGTGTTCTTTCTGGGAGTCCTGTCCAAACGCAAATAATTTGTAAACTGAATTATCTTTTTAAAGGCTAATGAATGAAAAATTATTCTCCAATGCAATAAAGAAAATGCCGAAAGTAACGGAAAAATATTTACTGCAAGGTACCTTGCACCAGAAAGTTTTCAGAAAGTTTTAGTTCCAGGCGATCTCTGAGCCACGCATTATTGATGTTCGAAGGACTGAATTTTTTTTTTTAAAGCAGAGCCTTTTGACTCCCAGATTTTCTGTTCTAAAACTAATTTGTTTGAAATCATTTGTTTGAATGACATTTCAGAGTGTATATGTAATTACGTATATGTGTATATGTAATTACGCTGAAAATCACTGAACTTTTTTTTTAAACACACTAGTTACAAGATAGGTTTGAAAGATCTTCCTATTTATCTTGAAGATGGGGGCATCAAACACAATTTTTTCTCTGTCTCGCTTTAGGACTGATGTTTGACTCTAATTCTTATATTTTATTGAACAAGTATGTTTATTCTGATAAAACTTTTATTTCTTAGTGGTAAATTCTTCATGAATTGTGACTTTGTAAACTAATATATTTTGTTCACGCCTTGTTTTTAGGGTGAAATATTCTACTTGAAGCGAATCAATCAGGGTCATGGGAACTTCGAGATTAAAAGCAAAACCATAAAAGTCATAGTTATGGTAAGATATTTTTCCTATTTTTTTGATTCAACGATCTTGTTTAAGGTTGTTTCTCCATATTTTATTTGGGAAATTTAATATGAGCTTAAACCTGAAAATGCTGGGGTGGTTTGATTTGCTCTCTTACATACGATAAAAAATGTCTGGGAAATATCAAATCACCAATTCTTTCTTCAATAGTAAATAACCTGAGTCTAATTATTATGTCACTACGTTCTCTTTGGTTAACTTTGTATTAACCAATAGATAAAAAGAAAATTGTAGGAGTTGCAGGGGAGCTGACAGTAAGAACTAGGTGACACTCCGCTCCTAATGATAACTATAGAGATTACAACCACAGGTCACGTGCATAGCCTAGAAAAATTGTCCCAGAGAAAAACTCACTCTTAGAAATATCCCGAGCTCATACTACTCAGTAACCACTTCAAGATACCACACTTGGATCTATTTTGGGGAGTGGGTACGTTACAAATACAGCCAAACGGCTTATTTGTTCCTGTACTTAAAACCAGCTAATGCACAAAGTCTTACTTCTACTTATCCTTTTTTTTTAAATAGACTTGATTCAACTTAGAAGGTTGATGACCCTTTAGAAAGATATCAGCTATAAATCTTGCTACTCAGGTCTAACTAGGAAAAACAAACAGTCGTAATAAAATCAGGAAGAACTTACAAATAACAAAATCATACTGAACTTAAGTGAGAACTTTTTTCTGTTATTTAGTAAAGGTGCACACCACACGGTGTTCTGACCAATTTGGGACATTTGTTGCCTCGTGTTATCCCCTTCCCATTCAATAAGAGAATTTACATTTTTTAGACCCAACAGAATCATATTGTAATATTAAATAAAAATAAACAAGTGTTTTTTCAACTGAAAGTAAGGACAACATTAAAACTTAAAAGTAACAGAAATTATTACGTATATAAGGGGTTTGCTCCTCCTCATCACCTCGCTCTTTACGCTAAAGTTTTTTAGTACTGTTTAAATGAACATAGTGTTTCAGGAGTCATTCTTAAAGAATTGGGACAAAATTCAAACTTTAGCGTGAAGAGCGAGATGTTTAGGAGGAGTAACCTTCCTTATATACGTAATAATTTCTGTTCGTTTTAAGTTATAATGTTGCTCCTTACTTTCAGTAGAAAACAACTTTTTTTTACTTGATTTCTGGTCGTTTCTTAAATAATGCCAGGAAATCTGACTTCCTTTAAAATGGTGGGGAAATTAGACCCAACAGCATCATATTGTAAGATTAAATAAAAATAAAACAAGTTTTTTATCAACTCAAAGTAAGGAATAACATTATAACTTAAAACGAACAGTATTTATTACGTATATGAGGGGGATTGCTCCTTTTCCTCACATCGCTTCTTACTCTAAAGTTTTTTAGTACTGTTTAAAAAAGCTTCTTATTGTTCTAGTTAAACGAACATAGTGTTTCAGGAGTCGTTCTCAAGGAATTTGGACAAAATTCAAAATTTATTGTAAAGAGCGAGATTTTGAGGAGGAGCAACCCACCTTATATACGTAGTAATTTCTGTTCGTTTTAAGCTTTAATGTTTCTCCTTACTTTCAGTAGAAAACTCTTGTTGTTTTATTTAATTTCTGATCGTTTCTTAAATGATGCCGGGAAATCTAGCTCCACCTCCACTGAAAAATTCCTCCTCCTCATGGGTTTATTCTCTAGACAATTCAATATTGGAAAAAATTTACTCCAGACGATTATCCTTAACATCTCCACGCGTAAAATTGAGTTTGCAAAGGGAAAGCAAGACATTGACTTGACTTGCTTTATTTACTACTAATTACAAAATAAACTATATACAAGCAACCGCCCGGGGAAGGCTCAAAAAGGCTGATGAAGGACGGCTGCAATCCTCTAATTCTCAACCTTATACAAATAAGAAATTCATAGGAATTCAGGTAACATAGGAATTCAGGTAAATTTGCGCAGTGCAAAATTTCTCCTGGAAAAATCACCCCTGGAATTTTCCCTCCCATGGAAAATTATCCCCGTGGAAAATTTCACAAGCAGAAAATTCCCACGTCCCTACCCAAAAAATGTATGCATACTTTCCAATGACAAATACTACACGTGAACAATGGGCAAATTTTGTAACTTAAAGACATTTTCCAGGGACTGTGGAGGGCAATGATATCTCCAAAGGCATAGTAATTCGGCCTTTCAACTATGCTGAACAGAATGGCTATCTCAATACTTTGATCAGGCGATTTTTAGAAACAACTCCGATTTTGTTTGGTTACTTAAAAAAGACACTAGAACTTTTAATTTCCATTTAAATTATCCCTTTCCCGATATTATAGGGCCACTTGATCGATGCGATCACACCTGAAAAAAAGTAAATAAAAAAATAAAATAAACACGCATCCCTGATCTTTCTTCTGGCAGAAAAAATACAAAATTCCATACTTTTACAGATATGAGCTTGAAACCTCTACAGTAGGGTTACACTGAATCTGATGGTGCAATTTTTATTAAGATTCTATGACTTTTAAAGGGTATGTCCTCCTTTTTTTGAAAATCAGGCAAATTTTATCAGGCTAAAAGTAATTATAAGCAAACAAAAAGAAAAAGAGCAGAATAGGGAAAAACTATGAAAAAATATGTGTCGTGTCATTGTTCGCTACCTGCCACTAGATTATGACCCTTAATAAGGAAAATATAACTTCTAATTTGCGACTGAGTGATCCATTTCTAGTTTCCCACTAACATCTTTTCTATATGATTTGGATGGAGTAAAAAAAAAAATAAAAATAAAATTCTTCATAGTAATGAATGGTAAGTAAATAACGATCCTTGTCAATAACAAAAGTGTAAGAGCCTAACTATTGATAACATTCAATAAAGAATCAGCTTTTTATGATGATTCTAAATATGTATATGTTTATTAGTAATTAGGGCAGCTATTAGTATACAAAAAGTTCGTTTAATCACAGAAAACACAAGGAAAATAACTTAAAAAGGGGAAATTTTCATTAAAAATATTCTGTCAACTTTTGCTTGCAATGCAAGAGTACGCATGAGCTGATATATGAAGCCTCTATAATCAGAAATGTTTCCTCTGATCGGATTGCTAGGAATTTTTGTATTTTTTTTCCCTGAACGGATACATTTTTTTTGTGTTTTATTATCAGGTAATTTTTTCCAGGAGGGATTGTATTTATCTAGTTGTAACTTTGAAAAAGATTAAATTTTTTCAACTTTTGAAGTATAAAAGTGTCAAATATATTGGTTTTTGGTATTCTAAAAATGTTGAATTAAAAATTGTATTTGATTTTCTTCATTTTAGTTTTAATGTTTTCTTTGAAGAAAACTACTTTGATAATGCGTTACTTTTTATAAGCAATTGAGTCTAAAGGCATTAAATATTTTGGTGTTTGATGACCAAGTACAAAACTGTCGGCATCATAAGCAGCGCAATCGCGCTGCCTAATTAAAGAACGATTGTGGCACAATATATTTTTTTTTCTTTCTTTAGACCAGGGCAATTCGTATCGAAGGAGTTGTCACAGAAACTTTGAAAAGGGCACATTCGATTGAAAATTAGAGTTGCTTGTGCCCTTTTTAATAGTCGAAAGTGATTGGAAGGCAACTAACACCCTTTCTACGCCCACCTTTTCTCCAAACACAACCAATCAAAATTTTAAGATAGCCATTTTGTTCATCGTAGTTGATTTCCAAATAGAAATTATATTTTTAAGGAGGACACTCCCCCACAGCCCTCCGGCAAGGGTTGTAAGTTATGCCCTGGGGGCATATAAGATTTTTATAGAAAGTGTTGTCGTAAAAACTTCAAAAAAGGCTCATTCGATTGGAAATTCAAAGGGGTAGTGCCCTTTTTCATAGTCGAAAGTCATTGGAGGGCAACTAACCCCTCTCTCATACCCACCTTTTCCCCAAACACATCCAATCAAAATTTTTTGATAGTTATTTTATTCAACGTAGTTGAAAGTTCTGGAAATTAAGTCTTTGAGGATGACAACCACTCCCCTCCCAGCCCTCAGGGCAAGGGTGGTAAGTTGTGCCCTGGGGGTATATAAGGTTTTTATAGTAAGTTTTTTTGTAGAAACTTCAAAAAGGGATCATTTGATTGGAAATTGAAATAGCTAGTGCCCTTTTTAATTGTCGAAAATGATTGGATGGTAACTAACACCCCTTCCACGCCCACCATTTATCCCAACACATCCAATCAAAATTTTGAGGTAGCCATTTTGTTCAAAGTAGTTGTAAGGTCCGGAAATGATATCTTTGAGGATGACACTCCCCCCCCCCCCACCGCCCGCGGGGGAAGGGTTGTAAGTTATACCCTGGGGGTATATAAGGTTTTTATTGAAAGCTTTGTCGTAGAATCGTAAAAACTTCAAAAGGGGCTCATTCGATTGGAAATTCAAAGAGCTACTGCCCTTTTTAATAGTCAAAAGCGATTTGAAGGAAATTAACCCCCCTCTCACGCCCACTTTTCTCCAAATAAATCCAATCAAAATTTTTATACAGCCATTTTGTTCAACGTAGGCTAGTTAAAAGTTTTCGAAATTAGGTTTTTGAGAAATATAACCCCTTCAGAGCCCTCGGGGCAAGAGTTGTAAGTTATGCCCTGGGGGCATATAAGGTTTTTATAGATAGTGATGTTGCAGAAACTTAAAAAAGGGCTCATTCGATTGGGAATTAGAACAGCTTGTGCCCTTTTTCATAGTCGAAAGTGATTGGAGGGCAAGTAACCACCCTCTCACGCCCAGCATTTCCCCAAACACATCCAATCAAAATTTTGAGATAACCATTTTGTCCAACTTAGTTTAAAGGTCCAGAAATTATGTCTTTGAGGATGACAACCCCATCATAGCCCTCAGAGTAAGGGATGTAAGTTTTGCCCAGGGGCATATAAGGTTTTTATAGACAGCGTTGTTGTCGAAAATTCAACAAAGGGCTCATTCGATTGAAAATTGAAAGGGCTAGTGCCTTTTTTAATAGTCGAAAGTGATATTTCCCCAAACACAACCAATCAAAATTTTAAGATAGCAATTTTCTTCGTCGTAATTGAAAGTTCTGGAAATTATGTCTTTGAGGATGACAACCCCCCCCCCCCCAGCCCTCAGGGTAAGGGTAGTTTTAAGTTATGTCCTGGGGGTATAAAAGGTCTTTATTGAAAGCGTTGTCGCAGAAACTTCAAAAGGGCTCGTTCGATTGGAAATTGACAGGGCTAGGGCCTTTTTTAATTGTTGAAAGTGATTGGAGATCAACTAATTTCCCCAAACACATCCAAACAAAATTTTGAGATAGCCATTTTGTTTAAGGTAGTTTAATGTTCTGGAAATTAGGTCTTTGAGGATGACAACCCCCTCACTGCCCTCAGGGCAAGGGTTGTAATTTACGCCCTGGGGGCATATAAGGTGTTTATAGAAAGTGTTGTCGTAGAAACTCAAAAAGGACTCATTCGATCGGAAATTGAAAGGGCTAGTGCCATTTTTAATAATCGAAAGTGATTGGAAGGCTTGACATTTTTACAGTAAAGATCGATGTGGGTACAATGTATTACTATCTTTTCTTTTTTTTTTGACCTGGGCACTTCGTATCGAAGGAGTTGTCGTAGGAACTTCGAAAAGGACTCATTCGATTGAAAATAGAAAGGGCTAATGCCTTTTTTAGTAGTTGAAAGTGATTGGATGGCAACTAGGTCCCCTCCAACGCCCACCCTCCCATTTGCCCATTATGTTTAAAAACTAAATATTGCCTTAAGATTAAATAAAAATGCAAAAAACCAACAAAGAGAAAAATCTGTAAAAAAAAAACAAACAACCGAGACTGTGGCCAGTGGAGAGAAAATAAAAACAACACAAACAAAACAACGCGTATATTTCGCCTTTATAAAAACACGTCGTATAAATCACGAAAGACACAAAAAAAAAACCAGAAAAACAAAAAACAAACTAAAACCACCACCAAAAAAAAAACAAAACTGTCAACTTGGTTCAACCTGATCCACTTAGTGAAAAGATGCGAAAATTAAGTTAATTCAGTGAGGACAGCAGAGTACATGAGGAAAAATAAAAAAACTGTAAATTACATTAATTATTCAGTTGCGAAATAATCCTTTTGTTAGCTATTACTGAAGCAAATCGTTTTGATCTAACAGGTAAAATAGTCCCCTGGTGATTATTTAAAATCTTTACTCCCTTATTGACAATTTATTCACTCTTTAGAAGGTTATCATAAATTGGGTCAATATTTAAATTACCCGTGTCCCTATTTATGGAAAGGTTAGCAAACATAAGTTTTTTTAATTTCTATGGCTTCCCTGGCCCATTGGGTGTACCCCTTATTATTAGAAATAGCCAAGGCTTCATCAAATTTTACAAAATGATCTGGTTGAAGCCAAATATGCTCTGCTAAAGCTGAAACGAAAGTTTCTGGAGGCTTGCTTAATTGTAGGGTTTTTTCTATTGAATTACGGTGTTCAATAAACCTTTCAACAAATTGTTGGTGAGTCCTACCAATATAGAACTTCCCACAAGAACACGGAATTTTATACACCCCACTTACTAAATTTCCCCGAGTTAAATCCTTACCAGAACTAAAAAAACTACTCATTGGCCTCAGCGATTGGAAACATGTATCAATACCAAATTTACGTAAAACCCGTGAAAGTTTCTTCCCCAAACCAGGTACATATGGTAATGAAATGAAGCTTTTTGATACAACTAAATCTAAAGACTGAAAAACCTCAATAACCCTACTACTATGTTTGGCCCGTCTATTTTCAATTATTTTATCAATGAACTTAATTGGATAACTATTACGAAATAAAATATCCCTCAAGTATAACAATTCCGAATCCAGAAATTCCTGGGAACAGATAAATTTTCATTCTTGCCACCCTATGTCGGTGAAAAGGGGGGTTGTAATTTCACTAGTGGATAGAGCCTTTAAAATATGTTCCCAGGAATTTCTGGATTCGGAATTGTTATACTTGAGGGATATTTTATTTTGTAATAGTTATCCAATTAAGTTCATTGATAAAATAATTGAAAATAGACGGGCCAAACATAGTAGTAGGGATTATTTCGCAACTGAATAATTAAAGTAATTTACAGTTTTTTTATTTTTCCTCAGTTACTCGGATGTCCTCACTTAATTAACTCAATATTCGCATCTTTTCCCGACGTGTTTCTGTTTGCGCCGATTGGACATTTTTGTTTTTTTTTTTGGTGGTCGGTTTATTTGTTTTTATTTTTTTTTTGTTTTTTTTTTGTCTTTCGTGCTGAATACGCCTTTTTTTTCTAAAGGCGAAATATCCGCGTTGTTTTGTTTCTGTTGTTTTTGTTTTCTCTCCACTGGCCACAGTCTCGTTTTTTTTTTTTTTTTTTTTTTTTTTTTTTTTTTTGTCATGGCCGGCCAGTTCGGCTTAAGATCTTTCATTCGTCAATAAAAATGCACCCAATAAAGCATCTCAGCAGCATCCCAGGAACAACTGAGGGTATTTGTTCAAACTTTCGGGGCTACTTCTGCTCTTAAAATTTAACCAAATCAAAATAGTGTAAGTATATCCAAGCTATCAAAGAAAGTAAACAGATTTTTTTTTTTTGCGAATGGTATCAAGTTTTCTATTTTAAGGTATGAAACTAAATTAAACACTACTATTTGTGTCCTGATTTTTAAAAGGGTGTAGGTTTTTAAAAATTGCTGAAAATTTTTCTCGAGCATACAAATAGAAGGCCAAACTATAAAGTCTTAAAAAAAGAAAGGATTTAAACTATTATTTTCTTTTTCCCTGAAAAGACTATGTCAATATAAAACGAACAAAAATTAATTAAAAAAAAATTCCTCAAAATAATTTTTTCAAAGAAAAGTGAAGAACTTCATTATACCAAAAATGAGCAAAAATAAAATCAAATAATCTACCAAGTGTGAAACTACCACAAATCAGCATCGATAAAAAAATGAAACCCAAAACAAACAAAAATTACAATAAATAACCGAGTCAAATTCAAAACGAGCAGAAATCAACATGAGTAGGGCTCAAAGCCCCTATGCCCCCCAAGGTCAGAACATAATTTGCACTTTACTGAAAAAAATACAAATGAAGTCAGTTTAATATACATATACTGATATTTAGTAATCAAAATGTTAATAATATTTGATTTATTAAAGTTATAAAAGTAAAAACATTTATATTTTTTCAGTAGTGCAAATTATGTTATTGTGTATAAGGCTATTGTTTTGTGTATTTTATTGTAATTAATTATTTTTTTCATTTTTATATACTTTTACTTTATTTGAAATATTTTTTCTATTGCCTTTAGAAAAATGTTTGTCTCTAAGCTTCATTAAATAGAAAAAAAAACAAGTTTTTTCAACTGGAAGTAAGGAGCAACATTAAAACATAAAACGAACAGAAATTATTACGCATATTAGGGGGGTTGCCCCATCCTCAACACCTCGCTCTTTATGCAACATTCTTTTGACCCTTTTAAAAAAGCTACTATTGTTCTAACCAAACAACCCTTGGGTTTCAGTTGTTTTTAAACAATTGGGGCAAATTTAAACTTTAGCGTAAAGAACGAAGTGCTAAGGAAAGGGCAACTCCCCTTATATATGTAATAACTTCTGTTCGTTTTAAGTTTTAATGTTGCTCCTTACTTTCAGTTGAAAAAACATTTTTCATTTAATTTCTGAATAATGCCAGGATACTCTTTCTCCACGAAAAAATCCCACTTCCCACAAAAATATCCTCTGGGCAATTCAATCCTGGCGAAAATTTTCCCCGGTAAAAAAAAGCAAGACATATAAAGAAATTTCTTCCATTGGAACTTCCCTCTCTATGGAAAATTATCCCCGTGTGAAATCCTTCCAGCAGAAAATCCATCCTACCCTTCCCTCTCAAAAAATGTATGTTTACTTCCTAATAACAAATAAAAAATAGGGTAATTTTATAGATTAAAAACCTTTCCCCAGGGGCTGTAGGGGGGTCATTTTATCTCTAAACACAGAGTTATTGAGTCTTTCAACTATGCCGAAGAAAAAAGCTATCTCAAAATTTTCATCGGACCATTTTGGGGTAAAAGTGGCATGGGAGGGAGCCTAGTTGCCATCCAATTTTCTTGGTCACTTTAAAAGGATACTAGGAGCTCTCATTTCCCTTAGAACCAGCCCTGTCTCGGCGTCTTAGGCCCACTGGATCGATACGATCACCCATGGAAAAAAAGATACAAATAAACACGCATCTGGGATCTTCCTACTGGAAAAAATTACAATTCCACATTTTTGTTGATATGAGCTTGAAACCTCTACAGTAGGGTTCTTTGATAGACTAAATCCGATGGTATTATTTTCATAAAAATTCTATGACTTTGAGAGGTGTTTCGCCCTTTTTTCAGTAATCAGACACATTTTCTCAAGCTCATAGCTTTTGATGGGCTAAACTAAAGCTACTGAAGCTTTTTATATTTGAAATCAGCATAATAAGCCAATTTATTTGATATATCAATTGATATCAAAATTCCGATTTTTTGAGTTTCGGTTACTATTGAGCCGGGTCGCTCCTTACTTATAGTTTTTTTTTACCACAAACTGTTTGATTACCACTCAAAATCCAAACAGAGATCATTGAAATATTGATCTTTTTTCCGTATTACCAAAAGTACTGTATTCATAAAACTTTATAGTTTCATGAAATCTAATTAAACAAATAGAAAATGTTTTTCAAGTAAAGTAAGGTACTTTAGAATACTTCGCATAGATAGAAAAATAAAATTTGTGTTACTTCTTTTGCAACTGGAAAACCTAAAATATAGTTATTGATACTTTTAAATCCATTAGCTCCTCAGAATTTTAAATTGATTCCAAATTCATGTTATTTGATGTAAATTGATGCCTGTTCGTATTAAATTTTAATGTTCCTCCTTGGCTTCAGTTGAAAAACTTTTTTTTTTATCTAATTCCTTGTAAAGACCAGAACGTCACTTGCGCCTTACTGAAAGCAATTCTTATTTAGAATTAGTTAAGTTTTATTTAATTATTATTTCTTTAAGTTTTATTTGTCATTTATATTATTATAAAATTGTCATTTTTATTTGTCATTTATAGTTTTATATTATTATTTAAGTTTTATTTGTCATAAAATCAACAAATAAAAAGGAACATCATCATATTAACAAAGATTACTGAAAAGATCCAATGAAAGCCAGATTGATAGTTTAGTATATATTAGTATTCATCCCTGGTAGTCTCAGCATTTTTTCATTTAATAGCTTTATAAAAGAAAAAAGTTTTACGCGTCCTTGTTTTCATCAAATGACGGTATGGGTTTTACAAGGCATAGGGGGCGTTAAACCTACTCATGCTCGTGTTCGTTTTTAATTTTAACTTATTTATTTATTATAATTTTGTTCGTTATTGATTTCGATTATTTTTTAACAGTGATTTATGCTCGTTTTCCACTGAACTTACTACTTAACTTAATTTTCTGTTGTCTTAGGATTACTGTAGCTGTTTAGTTTTCTTTAAAAAAAAATTGTTTTGTGGTAAAAGTTTTCTAAACTCGTTTTTCTAAATTCGTTTCTTCGTTTTTATTGACATGATTTTTTTATTGGTTAATAAAATGAATATTTATAAAACTTTTCTTGGATTCGCTTCTTAAGAATCTCCTTAAAAATCACCTTGAGGATCATTTATCTCGCTTATTGAGCAAAACTTTGCAACAAATTTTTATAATAGTTGTAACACGAAGCATTTGATGGATAGGTACGATGAATATTATTCAAGCTAATGGATTGAAAATCTGCAGAATCTTTGGGGTTCTATAGAGTTCAAGCCATTCTGAACGCCATTAAATTAAAGCCAAGAGTATAGACAAATTTTAGTCGACAATCCCGCTCAACCTGCCCCCAACCCCTCAATATGTCCTCAAAGTCTTAACTTAATACCCTTAGCCGTTCCAGAAATATTGTATATAAATCCTTTTGGCCATCTGAATACACATAGTGCCTTATGATTCAGTTCAACATCCCCGTCAACATGCCCTTCAAGCTTCAACTGAATACTCTTAGACATTCCTGAAATATTGCATATTCGCCCTTTTGACAACCTAGATGCTCATAGTTTCTTTGGATTCAGTTCAACATCCTTCTCACTATGCTTTGGAAGTTCCGACTTAATAAACTTAGCCGTTCCTTAGATAACGCAGACACGTCCTTTGACCACCTTAGAGGCACGTTTTGTCTTTGGATTTACTTTTAAAATCCCAAAAAAAATGACCTGGAAGCTCCGAAGTAAAGTAATACCTCTATTACATAATACAAATCCTATACAAATCCTAATGCAAATCCCCCTTGACTTTCCCTGAAAGTTTTGGCTTTATATACTTTTTTGTTAATGAGACATTACATATGCGTGCCATTTTGACAAATTGGAAGCGAACCTTTTAATAGTAGTAGTAGTTGCAACAGTAGCAGTACCAGTAGTCGTAGATATAGCAGTCACTGTTGCAAACGTAGTAGTAATAGTTGTAGTAGTGACGGCTTCAAGTAGTTGCAGTTGCAAGTCGTCACAGTCACAAGGTGTCATAGTCGTGGCCCAAAGTAGATGCACTTGCAGTTGCAGTTAAAGTAACTTGTAAATGCAATCACAAGTAGTTGGAGTTGCAAATGGTAACAGTCACAGTTGCAAGTATTTGCAGTCACAAGTAATCGTAGTCTTAGTTACTGGCAGTCGCAATTATTTGCAGCCACAGTCAAAAGTAGTCTGAGTCACAAACACTAACAGTTGCAAGTTGCGACGTCAAAAGCAGTCACAGCCGTGAGCATTTTCAGTCAAAGGTTGTTGCACCCACAAGTAGTCAGAATCTCAAGTAACCACAGTCGCGGTTACAAGCAGTTGCAGTCACGAGTTGTCCCAGTCACAAGTAGTCATAGTCATAAGTAGTTTTAGTTTGAAGCAGTCGTAGTCACAGGTAGTAATATTTGAAACTTTTCACAGTCACAAGTATTTGAACTTGCAGCCCCAAGTAGTCACAGTCGTAAATAGTCACAGTAGAAAGTAGTCGCGGTTGTAGTAGCCACAACTGTAGTTATTGTAGCAATACTACAAATAATAGTATTATTAGTGGTAGTAGTAGTAGTAGTAGTAGTAGTAGTAGTAGTAGCAATAGTAGTAGTAGTAGTAGCAGTAGTAACAACAGTAGTAGTAGTAGTAGTAGTAGTAGTAGTAGTAGTAGTAGTAGTAGTAGTAGTAGTAGTAGTAGTAGTAATAGAAGTAGCAGTAGTAGTAGGAGTAGCAGTAGTAGTAGCAGTAGCAGTAGTAGTAGGAGCAGCAGTAGTAGTAGTAGAAGTAGTAGCAGTGGTATGAGGAGTATTACTAGTAGTAGCATTTGTAGCAGCATTGGTATGCACCAACTGTCTTTTGGTTAGTCCAATATTCCTCTCATTATGCCATGATAGTTTCAAATATTTTTCAAACTTTAAAATACCTTTAAAACTCGTAAAACTTTTAAATCCTTCTTTTAACTGGAAAACACTGACACTAAGGGTAAATATCCCCTAGCTGTATACAACTCAAATGTATATGCTAAAGACACCAATAGTGCTTTAAACAACTTGGGAGATAAAAAATAAACTGGTTAATTATCGACCGTTAGACACCTAAAATACTACTTCTATTGCTAACAGACTTCTTTGCTTTTTAGCTGCATTCTCTTCGGAATGAAAATCTCAATCCACTTCTTGGCTTTCTTTGTGACCCAAGACGACCTGGAATGGTGTTTGAATGCTGTTCAAGGGGAAGCTTAAGAGACATATTAAATAGCGATGATCTTCAGCTTGACTGGGCTTTTAAGGAGTCACTTTTAATGGACCTAATAAAGGTAATTTTCGTAATTTCTGATAAAAGTAACACGTAGGAGACATTAAATATCATTGGTCTTCAATATGACTGCGTTTTTAAGGAATAACCGTCAATGGACTTGATAAGTTAGTTTCGGTAAATGTTGGCAAATTTTGAATTCATAGGATAAATTATATATCTTCAGTTATGCTGTGCTTTTAAGGAATAACCTTTGATGGACTTGATAAAGACAACTTTGGCAAATATTGGTAAATTTTGTTGATTTTCGGCAGCAGGTAGCAGATATTTATATCACTGATTTTTGATTTGACTGTGTTTTTAAGGAATCGCTTCTGATGGACTTGATAAAGGTAATTTTGGTAAATATTGGTGATTTTTGAAAAAAGACAAAGGAGTCACTTCTAATGGATTTGACAAAGACAATTTTAGTAATATTTTTAGTATTTTACAAAGAGTAAAGTAAATAAAATGGAAAATAAGATTCAAAAATAGCTTAATTAAAGCACAGAATTTATTAGAAAACTGCAAAGACGGTGTAATTCAGGTATACACTTTTCTTTTAAGACTTGAGAAGAGCTGAACATTTCCTTAAAAATTTTAACGTCATTCCCACAGCCGATCCTGAAATGATGTAAGCATACTTTTTTGACAACCTGCATCCATGTGTTGTCTTATGATTTCCCTCAAAATCCAATCCTCTTAAACAATCCCTAAAAGCCTCAACTTAATGCTCTTTGCACATTCCTGAAACACTAAACATTGTCTCGATTTAGTTCAACATAACCTAAAAGTTTCCACTTAATACTCTGCCGCTCCTTAGATCATGGGTCGGCAACCTTTTGTTGTAAAGGGGCCAACATTTTACCTGGCGTTATTACGCGGGCCACACTTATGTCACAAGTTATTACACTGTAATATAGTATCGTAGGTGCACCATAATGATTAGAGTATAATTACAACGTTTATATACAAATGTCTTAGGTTTAAAATAAAACACTCTTGTATATTTTACGACATTTATTGTAGTTAATAGAGTCAATGATATTCTTTGTTGTTGCATTTGATTTACAATTTCTTTTTACATTAGCTCGCATTTTTGTAGTAGAGACGCGTAGTACTGCGTCTAAATATACATCCGATTACCGAGAAAAGTTTTATTTTCGATAATTCAGAATTGAAAAAGTTTGCTCCCAAATATACGTACTTCCAAACATAGTAATTATTTGCCGAGAAAATCTTGTTAAATCCTTATAGTTTTCAGAGGGCAAACTTCCATAGAAATCCACCAAGTTTGTTTTTTCCTTAAAAGCTATTTTTAGTATAGTATCACTTTGCAAATCTATCGCGTATATTTGCGATTCACTTGGTACATTATTGACATCTACTGCGAAGGGGTTTTCAAAAACATCCATCTTACGTGAGATCTTTTTGAAATCAGCAAACCGCTTTTCAAACTCAGATTGAAGTTGAATTGATGCACTTTCATTTTAGTATTTTGCCAAACAAAATTTACATCAGCTTCTTCTACTGCTTTCTTGCAATTTGAAGATGATCGAGCTTTCTTTTATCCGTATGCTTGATAAATGATGTTAGCTTTATTTCAAATGCCTTAACATCTGAATACATCCAGCATTTAAATTTAATTTCTGCTTGTAAGCGTATATCAAGTAGGTTCAGTTCTGTAATCAAATGAGTTAAAAACCCAAGATCTACAACACACTTGTTGTTGTAAAATTCGGATATTACCTTCCCTTTCATCTCCATGAAGTTACAAAATTTCTTTCTTTAAATATAAAAATCATTGAAGTGCTGACCATCGGCCTAGCCAGCTTGCTTCACAGTAATACATCACGTCATATATTCAGCTTCCACATCTTCAGAAAACTTTTTAAACTGGCGGTGAGTAAGCCCATTTTTTCTTATAAAATTAATAGCAGATATAACGATATCCATTATTTCTCTCCACTATAAAACCTTGAAACACAATGCTTCTTGTCAGACAATACAGTGAAACATTACACAACTCCTCATATACATGAGAGTCATCATCAATACCTCGTACAAATATTAAGAATTGTGCCGTATTCCACTCATTCGTAATTTGATCCATCACAAGAAAAAGTACGTAAAAGACTCACTTTATCCTTAAGTTGTTCACACAAGCTAGCACCCATGTCTTCAGTGTAGCGGGTGTAAGTTATAGCAGAGAGATTAATGTTTTCAAATGTTTTTCTATTATTTTCTGCGTTATTTTTCCTCCACAATAAGCTAAGACAAGTCAATACACTCTTTGACAAGTTCACGGTCGGTAAATGGGCGACCATGCTTTGCTTTTATTTCTGCCACTTTGTAGCTTGCATGTAAATCTGATTTGCTTTTGTCTGTCACAACGTTAAAGATTTTCTGCTGATTTTTGAGTGACGATTTCAAGTTGATGATTTTGTTTTTTCGTCATTCACATCCAAGGCCGTCAAATTTAGTTTTGTACTCATCATCGTAATGTCGCTTCTGGTAATATATTCCTTTATTTTTGAAATACTCTTTTGAGAGATTAAACACAAAAGCTTTTCTTTAACTTCAATAATAAAAAAATATAAATGTGTCATCCTTCATTAAAAATCCGTCTTTCATCAACGATCTTTCTGTTTTTAGAAGCCGTCTTGGGTGTGCAAAATAAATAAAATAGGAAATAAAATATAGGCCTATTTGTTTATTTGTTTTTACGGAGCCTACCAGCGAGTTTATCCCTGTCTCTTTGGCATTGCACCAGTTTTGAGTGATTGTCTTGTTGTTTGCTATAGCAAAGTAGTTGATGCAATAAATGTCATATGCACTGGCAATTGTAGTTACAAGTAGTTGGGGTTTCAGTCGCAATCACTCAAAGTCAGAAAAATTTGCAGTTGCAAATAGTCACAAATTTAAATAGTTAAAAGCAGTCACAGCTTGAAAAAGTCCCAATAGAAGTAGTAGTAGTTTCATAAGTAGTGGTTGTAGTAGCCCTCAAAGGTTCAATTTATTGCTTTCAGCTGTCCCTCAGATATTGCCCATGTGCCTTTTTAACAACCTTCATGCATTGAGTGTATTTTGATTCTGTTCAATATGCACTGCAATCTCCCCTAATAGTTTCACCTTAATGCTTTTAGCCATCCCCAATAAATTGCAGATAGGCCATTTTAACATCCATATTTAGTTATAAATCCCCCTCAACAGATCTTGAAGTTTCAACTTAATACCTTTATCGGTTCCCAAAAATGTGCCCATATGACAAACGTGGATGGGCATAGTGCGTTTTGATTTAATTCAACATTCCCAATAATATGCTCTGAAAGTTCCAGCGTACCCCCTTTTTTCCTGAGATATTATACATACACCCTTTTCAAAACCTGGATTTATTGCACCTTTTGATTTAGCTTTACTCCCCCTCTAGTTTCCTTGAAAGTTGAAACTTAATATCTTATTCTGTTCCTGAGACTTCGTATTTATGCTCCTTGGACAACCTGGATGTGATTAGGCCCTTTTGATGAAAATTACCCTTAGAAGAAAAAACATTACCCTCAATTTTGGAGATGTGTGTTATGTGGTACATACCGGGAAATGTCCCAGCGTTTACCATTTTTTCCTGTCCCAGTATATACCAGATGACACCCTCTGCAAAACCCAGCGTTTTTTTTTGTTCTTAATATTGTGCCACAAGATGGCAACACAACATGACCAGGTAATTCGGCTTTCATTTCGTGCCCCAATCACTAAGTTTTACTGAACCAAAAAATAATAAACAACGAAATTCTAAAGGCAAAATGATTTTTGGGGGGTATTTTCGAAAATTTGAGGTAGGTTTACTCAAAAAATAATTGTAACATACCAAAAAATTGCTCTGGGCGGTTGAAGATCAAACTAACTATGCTAGACGGTGTTTACTGATTTTTTTTCGAGAATGTAAGATGGCACCCCCTTTGACTTCGTTGTGTCTTGGTATGTTGTGTAATGTGGCCGGTCAGGTGCGGTTTAGCGAAGATCTTGTGGGCCGCACCAAGACACCTCTAGGGCCGCTTGCGGCCCGAGGGCCGTGGGTTGCCGACCCATGCCTTAGATATTGTAGATAGCCTTTTTGTAAAGCTGGATTCAGATAGAATCTTTTGGTTTAGGTCAACATTTCTCTCAGCACTCCTTGAAAGTTTCTGCTTGATACCCTTAGTCTATCCTGAAATGTTGCAGGTATGCCTTTTTGACAGCCTGGTTGCATATAGTGTCTTTGGAGTTAGTTCTCTTTACCCTGAAAGTCATACCCGAAATGCCTAAAACACCTGAACACCTCTAGTCATTCCTAATACGTTACAGCTACGCCCTTTTGACAACCGGCATGTACATAGTGGCTTGATTAGTTCAAAATCAGCTTGAAAATTCCCCGAAAGTTTCAACTTAATACCCTCAGGGGTTCCTGAAATATTCTAGATTCAAAACTTGGACAACCTGCGTGCTTATAGTGTCATTTGATTTAGTCCAACATGCCCTTCAACACTCTCTGGAGGTTTAAACTCGATACCCTTAGCCGTTCTTGCTATATTGCAGATACTACCTTGTGACAACCTGCATGCACATAGTGCGTTTTGATTAAGGTTTATATCATCCTCAACATGTCCTGAAAGTTTTATCTTAATACCCTCAGCCACTCCTCCAAAATTGGCGATACGCTGTTTTCGCAAACTGCACACACTTAGTGTCTTTTGATTTAGTTCCATATCTTTCTCAAAATTGAAAGTTTAACCTTAATACCCCTAGACAATTTTGGACATCCATGATCAGACATATTCCTCTTCCCCAATAATGAAACCTATGTGTAAAACATATACAACTTGCATAATTTGCTGCCCTTACCCCAGGAACTGTGGTAGGTCATGGCTCCGTCAGAGGTATAGGTTTGGTTTTTTTTTACAATTTCTAACCAAATGGTGATCTTTGCGGTCTTTGCTATCCTGCTATCTAGGGCTTGTCGTCCTTCTATACCTTTTTTTTCACTCTCGAGGATTACTAAAACTCCTAATTTTTAATCGAAATGGAACTCTCCGAAGTTTCTAGGATACACTTTCCATAGGAATTGGCCAGGAAAAATAAGTAAATAAATAATACATTAAGCCGTTATCTCTCTTTGTAAGGCAGCGCTATTGCATAGCCTATGATGTATTTGTAAAATATATATTCTAGGAAATATCAAAGTAGTTCAAACTACTTCAAAATCGTCCTTTGTGAAATCTAAACCAGTAAATACTTAAAGACGTAATGACATAATTGGAAATCCACATAAAAAGGTTTTTATTAAAAGAAATTTTAAAAAATTTATCTCACCTTTAACTGTAGACTTTTGCCGTTGTTGTTGTTGTTAACAATTATCCATATTGCATAATACTTTAAAACTGCCTTTCATTTCTTATAAATTAAAAAAATCAGAAATAAAAACCTATGATAATTCAAACTCAAAACGACCAGAAATTACTATTAAAGAATAAATAAAACCCAAAACGAATAGAAATTAAATAAACAATCATAGCAAACAACCGTGCAACAGGTAGTTATAAAATCTTAAATATAAAATCTAATATAAATGAGTAAATAAATCTTAAAATTAAGCAACATTTTAATTGAATATGTAAATCAAGCTTAAAACGAACAAAAAATCTTTTACAATTAAAGAATAAATAAAACCCAAAAACGAAGAGAAATTTAATAAACAATCATACCAAACAAACATACAACAGGTACAAAAGTAGGTGAATAAATAAATCTTAGAACGAGTAAAATCTAAATTGAATATAAAAATCAAGCTTAAAGCGAACAAAAATCACTACAAAAAAAGAGTTTGATTACTGCCCTCCTCCTTAACTGTAAAAGCATAAAGTCTACTGCGTCATAGCAAATGGAACCAATAGGAACCAAAACATACAATAGGATCCAATATAAATAATAAGTAATTCTTAAAACGAGTGAAACTTAAATTGAATGTGTAAATCAAGCTGGAAACGAACAAAAATCACTACAAACAAGAGTTTGGTTTTTGCCTCCTTCTCTCACTGTAAAAGTCTAGAACCTACTGCGTCATTGGCACTTTACTGAAAACGAATTGTGTTAAACATATTTTCTTTTGTACGTGTGACAACATTGAAGATAAAATAATAATTACAGTGAAATAAAATCTTGAACTGAAGAGTTTTCAACAATTAATTTCACTATTAATTTTATTGGCTCTTTCCAAGACTGTTCAAGACAAGTATAGTTTTCCCTACAAACAAGAGTTTGGCTGACTGTAAGGGTGACCCGTTACCCTAACTGTAAAAGTCTTAAGCCCACTGCATATTCGGCACTTTACTAAAAACGAATTAAATTACAAATATTTTCTTTTTAAAATTACAATGAAATAATATCTTGAGCTGATGAGCTTTCAGCAATTGTATTAATATCATTAAATATTCACTTTAGTTAGTTCTTTCCAAGACTGTTCAAGACACGTATAGTTTTTAGTACAGCACTTATGACACGGTAGACTTTATATTTTTACAATCAAGGAAGCGGCAGTAGCCAAAATCTTGGTTGTAGTGATTTTTGTTCGCTTTAAGCTTGATTTGCATATTCATTTTAAATTTTACATATTTGCATATTCATTTTAAATTGCATATTCATCTATTTTAGTACTAGTTGTATGTTTGTTTGCTATGATTGTTCATTTAATTTCTATTCGCTTTGGGTTTCATTTATTCTTTAATAGTGCAAGGTTTTTGTTCTTTTTAAGCTTGATTTGCATATATATTTCTTTTACATTTTACTCGTTTTAAGGTTTATTTATTCACTTATATTAGTACATGTGGCATGTTTGTTTGCTTCAATTGTTTATGTGTCTGTTCGTTTTGAGTTTCATTTATTCTTTAATAATAATTTCTGGTCGTTTTGAGTTTGAATTATTATAGGTTTTTTTTTCTTCTTGTCTGAAGTTTAAGGTGGTCTTTACTTTTCCTTCAAAAAGTTCATTTTGATTTTTTTAATTAATTTCTGTTTTATTTTATTGCCAAAGATTCAAGTTTTTCAAAATACGCTATATCAAAATCATTTTTTTCTTCTGAGCATCAAAGTATCAAAACTAGTATCAAAGTAACAATATCCAAGTAACAAAGTATCAAACTAAAAAAAGTATCAAAGTAAACAATGTATCAAATTAACAATAAGCAACTTGCATAACTTACAGCCCTTGCCACGTAAATCAAAGTTTCCCCGTAAATCAGTAAATCCAAGTATCAAGGTAACAATATGCCACTTGCTTAACTCACAGTCTTTTCCCGGGGGGCTGAAGGGGGGGGGGTGTCAACCCTGGAAGCATAGTTATTTGGCATTTGGACTATCTTGAACAAAATGGCTATCTAAAAATTTTCATCAGAACCATT
Organism: Artemia sp. Qi Xiang Cuo; assembly: GCF_049724085.1. Classification (NCBI taxonomy): domain Eukaryota; kingdom Metazoa; phylum Arthropoda; class Branchiopoda; order Anostraca; family Artemiidae; genus Artemia; species Artemia sp. Qi Xiang Cuo. The sequence continues at coordinate 16,374,557 of NC_142811.1, forward strand.
TAGGAAAAAAGGGCGTGTAGGGGGAAGGGGGGCTGTTCGCAATCCTATTACTCTCGACTCTTTGAAATGGAGCTAGAACTTTCTATTTCCAATCAATAAGCCTCCTCCTAAATTTTTAAAACCTACTCTTCCATAAAAAAGCATTATATAACCCTGGATTATAGCATGCAACCCATATCCCCAGGCTCTGCGGGGTTGTGTTTAATGCCAGAGCCATTGTTACATGATCTTTGGACAATGAACAAAATTGCTATATCAAAATTTAATCCGATACATTTAGGTAAAAGAGGGCGTGTGGAGCAGCTAGTTACCCTCCAATCACTTTTTACTCCTAAAGAGGAAGTAGAATTTTCAATTTCCAATCAAATGAGCAACCTCTAAGATGTATACGACCATCCCTTCCTTAAGAGCCTTATACGTCATTGGGTTATAACTATAACCCATACCACCGGGCTCTGCGGGGTTGTGTCAATCCTGGAGACATTTTTATATGATCTTTGGACTATTTTGAAGAAAATAGCTACCTCAAAAATTATATTGCATACATTTTGAGAAAAAAGGGCGTGGGGGAGGTTTTTGCCATCCAATTCCTTTTAACTCTTTGAAAGGGAAATATTACTTCGAATTTCCAATCAAAGGAGCATCCTCATAACCTCATACGGTACCTGCTTCATAAAAGCCTTATATGCCCCGAGACATAAATTGCATCCCTTGCCTCCGGGCTCAGGGGTTCTTGTCAACCCCGAAGGCATTGCTATGTAATATTTGGATTATTTTGAACACAAAGACTATCTCACATTTTCAATCAAATTCATTCGGGGAATACATCACGTGCGAGGGGGGCTGTTGCCCCGTGATTACTTTGGCTCTTAAAATGGGGAGCAAGAACTTTCAAATTCTAATCAAATGAGCCTCCTTCTAAGTTTATAAGACCACCCCTTCCATAAAAAACCTATATACCCATGAGCATAATTTACAACCCTTTCCCCATGGCTATGGTTGGGTTGTGTTGACCCCAAAAATTTTGTTATCTCAGCTTTTGTTTATTTAGTACAAAATGGCTATCTCAAAATTCTTGTTAGATACATTTAGGAGAAAGAGGGCGTGGGTGATCTAGATGGTCTCCGATCACTTCTGAATCTTAAAAAGGGAGCTAGAACTTCCAATTTCCAATCAACCGAGCCCCCTCTGAAGTTTACATGACAAACCCTTCCATATGAACCTTACAAGCCCCTGGGGCATTGCTTACAACACTTCCCCCCAGGCTCCAGGGCGTGTCAACACCAAAGTATTGTAATTTGATCTTTGGACTATTTTCAACAAAATGGCTATCTAAAAATTTTCATCGGATGCATTTGGGGAAAAAGCGTGTGGGGGGGGCACTAGTTACCTATCAATCACTTTTAATTATTAAAAATAATACTAGAACTTTGGATTTCCAGTAGAATAAGCCCCCTTTGAAGTTTATACAATCACCCCTTCCATATAAACTCTGTATGCCTCCAGCGTATAACTTACAACACTTGCCCCCCGGCTCTGGGGGTTGTGTCGACCTCTGATTTTCGTTATCAGACTTTTGAACTATTTTTAACAAAGTGGCTATCTCAACTTTTTTGGGGTAAAAACGGGCATGGAGGGCTAGTTGCCCTCTGATCATTTTTGACTCTTAAAAAGGGTACTAGAACTTCCGATTTCAAATTGAATGAGCTCCCTTCGAAGTATATACGACCGTCCCTTCTATGTGAAGTGTCTCTGAAAAAATCAATAATAACAAGTAATAAGACTTTGAAGCCTTATGGTCTTTACGTTATGGCCTAAGCCATAGCGTTGATTCTAATTGTAAGATAGCCATATTACTGTCACATTAACATTACGCTAGCGGCCATGCGGATAGATTCAAATTAAAATTTTGTATCTCCTAGAGATCATATTAATAACTCTGCTTATAATAATAATAACTGTGCTTTTGATTGTTTTACCTTAATGAAATTAACACAGATTTAACGTCCTCTTTCTTGAGGCTCTGACGATAAAGTACCGTGATTGAAAGGATAAGAGCTGCAAAAATTTATTTCGGATGTCTTTGAGAAAAAATTGCGGGGAAGGCAGGCTGGTCACCCTCCAATCACTTTTAACTCTTAAAAAGGGCACAAGAAATTTCAACTTCCCATTGAATCAAAGTTTTTAAGACAACCTCTTTTGTGTGAACTTGTTCGAACATGTTTTTAATTTAATAAATTTAACGTATAAAGACAAATGTACATCTCCAACCGATTCATGGTGAAAATTTTCCCCAGAAAATATTTATTACTCGATCTGCTGTTTTTGGTCATTTATCCCCTTATTGCAGAGGGTGGACGAATTAAACGTAGATAGAAAATATTAAAGTTTTCCCAATAACTTCTATCAGAGTTGTTTTCTATCATGGATTTTTGCCAAGATTTCTTTTGATTGAGGCACTTTGACATCATTTGGTTAATTTTCTATTCCTGAGATAAAAGTATTCAAAGCGTATTTGTTTTCTCAAGGATATAATTAAGTCAGTGAATAACCCGAAAGGAAATTTGAGAGAGAAAAGATGATAAAGGTTTGAGAAGGAATAAGATAATGCAAGTTAAAAGCTGGCTCAACTATAAGTTCAGAAAAGACATTTGCTATTTTCAGGTGAAAGTAAAGAGCAACTTAAAAAATATACTTAAACTATCCTATAAATGGAAGAGCTAGCGTTCCTTAAATCCGCTTTTCTTTGGGCGAGACTTTTCATTCTTGGTACTTGTTCAGGAGCAACAAGTTTAAAACAAAACTTATGTCACAATTTATTTAATCACATTCGCTGTAAAATTATACGATTTTCATTTTAAATATTCTTGAAGACAGTCAGTAAGTAAGAATTAGCAGCTACCACCTGCTATCACTTTAGTCCTCTATCTGGGTTTTAGGAGAGCACTAGTTGAACTTTAGCATGAAGAATAAGGGTTGGAAGGTGGTAGCCTTATGCAATATAATATATATAATATAATATAATATATTTCTGGGTCTGATAGGCGAGTGTTGCGAGTACTATTTTAAATATGCGAAGTTTTTGCTTCAGGCCCTTCGGTAGTTCAAGAACAGGTACATCGTTAACCGTTTTGGTGTGTTGGAACCGGTTCAGGACGGGGATGAGCAGTTTCAGAAAAAAAGTAACCAGTCCTCTATTAACCAGCGTACTATTTTAGGTTTGGCATTATTAGTAATTTGTGTATATCTTTACGACAGGTTTGTTTTGTTTTCCTTTCTTTTATTATACTCCATCGTTTTTTTGTTTTTTTTTGTTATAGATGGGTAATAAAGATCATTCATTCATTCAATGTAATACATAGGGTAACCTCTGCTCATTTTTAGTTTCAATATCCCTCTGTACTTTCATTTAAAGAATTTTTTCATTTAATCCGAAACAAGTGTGAAACGAGCATTCATCCACATAGAGAAATTATTATTATTTGGGGATCCTACTGCCTAAATAAAATTTAATTTTGTTTAAAATCAAAAACAAAGATATTAACATTTCATCATTTTCTTACTCTCCGTTTTATCATTCTCACCTTTAACATTAGTTCCTCCTATGAGTAGAGTTGCTCGTCTGGATTCTAAGAGGCCCCCGTACAAACAGTTTTTTTTCTGTTAATTTTACTTCTACTGGTCATTACACTCTTTGCCAGGGAATGACGCAATTTCAAAAGTTCAGTCTACTGGTCATTACACCTTTGCCAAGAGGATTTACGTAATTTCAAAGTTCAATGTCTTTTTTTTTTTAGTGGTAAACCAAAACCGATGTCTCTTTTTAGTTGCCAATTATTTTTTGTATATATTCAGGTTTCATATTAGATTCTCCACCAGCTTTGAATAGTTTATTCGAGATAACACTACAAGCATTTTTTGTAAAAAACATTTACATAGAAAAATGGATAATTCTAAGCAATTTCTGGTGAGTAAAAATATTCTCATTATTATATTAAAAAGAAATTGTCTTTGGTCATTACACTCTTTGCCAGGGAATGACGCAATTTCAAAGTTCAGTCTACTAGTCATTACACCTTTGCCAAGAGGATTTACGCAATTTCAAAGTTCAATGTCTTTTTTTTAGTGATAAAGCAAAACCGGTGTCTCTTTTTAGTTGCCAATTATTTTTTGTATATATTCAGGTTTCATATTAGATTCTCCACCAGTTTTGAATAGTTTTATTCGAGATAACACTACAAGCATTTTTTGTAAAAAATATTTACATAGAAAAATGGATAATTCTAAGCAATTTCTGGTGAGTAAAAATATTCTCATTATTATATTAAAAAGAAATTGTCTTGTCATTAAGTTAAGGAAGAAATTCTTTCCTTACACTAGAACTAAGGATACTTATGCACTTAGAAGCCTGTTGTTTTTTAGGAGCTGAAAAACCTCTTATAGGCTGAAATTTACGGTGCGATTTTTATCAAGATCAATGGGTCTTTTTTAGAGATGTTTTTTGAAAAAAGTGCTTAGCTTTCGATTGGTAATTTGGGATTAGAATAAAATGTTGATTTTTTTTAATGTATTAATTTTTAAAAAAGCTTCCTTTTTATAAAGATAAGTTACCCTTTTTTTAGGGATGTTTGTTAAAATACTTCCAGGCCATTCTGCAAAAAAAAAAAAAATGTCTTGTCATTAAGTTAAGGAAGAAATTCTCTCCTTACACAGTGTGGTTACCTCTTTTAAAAAAGTTTTGACTACTTAAGGCTGACACTAGAACTAAGGGTACTTATACACTTAGAAGTCTATTGTTCAGGAGCTGAAAAACCTCTTATAGGCTGAAATTTACGGTGCGATTTTTATCAAGATCAGTGGGTCTTTTTAGAGATGTTTTTTTTGAAAAAAGTGCTTAGCTCTCGATTGGTAATTTGGGATTATAATAAAGTGTTGATTTTTTTTAATTTATTGATTTTTACAAAATCTTCATTTTTATAAATATAAATAACCCTTTTTTTAGGGGTGTTTGTGAAAAATAATACATGGCTCGTTTGCAAAAAAAAAAATTTTCGTTTAATTAATTTAATGAATAAATTATCTAATTACACTGTTTGGTTACATCTTTTAAAAAGTTTTGACTACTTAAGACTTTCTATTTATGTCTACATTTGATTGAAATCTGATAGTTTAAAGAGAAAAAAGGCTGTTATACCAAAGAATTTAATAATTTCTGACTAAATTGACTTTGAGTTTCACAAAATGTTCATAACCGCATGATTAGTAGCAATTTTACGCTTGAGTATACAAAGAGGAAGCTCGCTGAAGGAAGTGTCAGTGACCGGATAATCTTGAATAAGAAAAACAAATCTGTTCTTATTCTAAAAAATGTAAATTTGTAACAATGAGCATTTTATTTTGATAATAAAGGAAAATATATATATTTATCTAATTGAAAAAAAAAATGTTTTAAACTACTTTAGATGCCTAACATAAACTGAATTATTTTCCAAACTCAAAATGCACTTTTGCTACATGCTAAATTTTTGTCTTTTTTTTTAAAGGAAGAAGATACGTGTCCACAATGAATTCAGATGGTTTTAAGACTCATCTCACTAGTCATAACTCCATTCAACCTTGAGCAAAGGTATAATAGTTTGATGAAGTATTTCTCTGCTTAACAACGACCTTAATAGCATTCAATCTGATAGGACTTTATGACACAGATATTATCAGTTTGAAAAAATCATCTTGCTGTGTTATCTTCGAAGGTACTCGTTTATTATTTTATATGGATCTCGAAGAAATTGACTGTTATCATTGGATAGTGAACTGTAATCTGTTTGACTATGATAAAAGCTTGTGGTGTACTACATTACGTTATATAAACAGACTGTGATTCTACGATAGAGTGATGACACCACTTAATTCGACTAGCCAGGAACTGAGAAATGTCCAGGAAGACGTCGGAAGAATATGCAGCTTCTTCTGAGTTGAAGCACTCTACGTAAAGTACAATTTACCTAAAGACAAAGTTTGAATTCAAAAGTACGACCCTATGATTCCACTATGCAATCTAGAAGCGTTTAAGTGTCCTAAATTTGAAGGGGGCTATCACCGTCCTGAAGACGAGGTTAGGTTCTTCGCACAGTGGCTACCTAAGAACATCCCTGATCATTATAAATCCATAAGACATTGTAAAACAGGTTTTAGCTCAGAGGACCCGGGAGGGTGTATTTTTAAGAGTTAACTATCATTACTATTTTTATTTAATCATTTGTTGTTGTTGTTTTTTTTTCTCAAAAAAAAAATATTTTGAGAAATTTAATAAAAAAATATATTTAATCTTAAAACGTCAAAGTTATTTATAATATTTATATTTTAATCAATTAAAAAAATCTTTACTGAACTCACCTCCTGGATACACAATACAGAAATTTTCGTTAAAGAAATTATGAAAAAATTGCAAGTAAGTAGCAAATTCTTTCTTGAATTCACCTGCTGGATTAATTATTTATTTTAGTAAAGTAATAATTTATTTTAGTAAATTAATAATTTATTTTAGTAAAGTAATAATTTATTTTAGTAAAGTAATTATTTATTTTAGTAAAGTAATTATTTATGACGTTATGTCTGCTTTACAAAAATATTGGATGAAGCGTTTTATTATAATACTTCAACAGAATTAAAATGAATATTAATAAATTAATGAAATTAATAAATAGGAGTTCAGTAATGATAAACTCGCACGGTTTAGTACCTTGGGTTATCGAAAAAGATTGAAAACTCGGTACTTGTATATTATACGGCAAACACTCAAGAAGTGAAGTTAAAGCAGAAAATGGGAAAGTGGAAGAGTTGTAGCCTAAAACAATCATCCTACAATAAGGTGGGGGGAAAAACCCCGGCGCTCCCCCCCACCCCCATCAATTGTGGTTAAAATAATTTTGGAATAAATAATTTTGAAAATTAGAATTTTGACTTTTTCTGCTCTATTTGCTAGATTTCACACATTTGAATTCTTCTTCCAGCAGCGTTGGATATCACAGAATTGTCAATACTTAGCAACATCACCCTCTTTGAGGTAAAATCATGGTTTGGTATGACAAACGAGCATAGAACCATGTTATTCTGAGACCAACATAGAATATGACACGATTTGAAAAAAATGTTAAACATCAAATTGAAGTATATGAAAATTAAAAGAATACAAACAAATTTATTGCATGGTTATAATATAAAACTCATTATACATATTAATAATTAGATTTAACGCTAAATCGTATATGAGAACTCTTCCACCATGGTTTCCGTTGTTTAAAATCCTTTTCGTAGAATGACCTCTTATGTTGTTTCTTAAAGGGCCACTTTTTCTCTTCTCTTAAATTGATGAAAACTAAGTTTCTAGCAGTATTTACCACTGCAAAAAAAAATAATAATAAATAAATATCAGAATGCTATGTGATTCCCAACGTGAACTCCGATTAACCATTACCAAAGTAGGGGAGGGGGTAAAGGTCAACTGCGAAGATATTTAGCCTACAGATTTTAGGAATCTACACTATCCCTACCTAAACAATGACCCCCCCCCCAAAAAAAAAAAAAATTATAGTTGATATGCAATTACAGATCACCAAACGTGACATTACTTCTTTTGCAATTGGGAAGCCTAAAATATAGTTATTAATAATTTTAAGTCAATTAGCTTCTCAGAATTTTGAATTGATTGCAAATTCATCCTCTTTGGGGTAAATTCGTAGTTTGGTGCCCTAAAACGGCAGAAAACAAGACTTTCCCCATGGCCCAACCTGTATGGTCACTTAAAAAAGAACGTGACATTACTTCTTTTGCAATTGGGAAGCCTAAAATATAGTTATTAGTAATTTTAAGTCAATTAGCTTCTCAGAATTTTAAATTGATTGCAAATTCATCCTCTTTGGGGTAAAGTCGTAGTTTGATGCCCTAAAACGGCAGAAAACAAGACTTTCCCCATGGTCGAATCTGTATGGTCACTTAAAAGAGCTTTAAATTTAGGTTTGAATGAGCTCCCTCCCAATTATCTTGGACCTTCAGTTTGATACAATCACGTCTGAGTAAAATCAAAACAAATAAACATACATCAACGATGTTTCTTCTGAAAAACATTGCAAAACTCAACATTTTGAAGATTGGAACTTTAAACCTCTGCCATGGGGTTATCTGATGTATCTAATACAGGGCTTTTCAATAAGATCGCTTGCTTTTTTTTGAGGATGTTTCCATTTTTTTTTTCAAAAATAAGGAAAATTTTCTCATATTTTTAGTTTTGGGTGGATAACAATAAACTGAAAGAATTTGCACTTTACTGAAAAATACAAGTGAATGCGCATTGTCAATTTAATATACATATACTGTTATCTAGTAATCAAAATGTAAATATCATTTGATATGTGTCTCATGTCCCCCAAATTTTTTAAGATAGTACATTTTTATAAATATAAAAAAAAGTTTAGTAAAATTCTACGGTACTGCTCTATTAGCTGTAAACCATACAAGAAGTAAAGTTCGGTTAATGCTAATGAAATAAAACAAAATAGGATAAAAAATGTTATAGTTTAGAAACAAAATTCAGTTACTGCAAAAAAATTAATAAATAAATATCAGAATGCTATATGATTCCCAACTTGAACTCCGGTTAACCATGGAAGAGTTGTAGCCTAAAACAGTCATCCTACAATAAGGTGGGGGAAAAAACCCCGTCGCTCCCCTCCCCCCATAAATTGTGATTAAAATAATTTTGGAATAAATAATTTTGAAAATTAGAATTTTGACTTTTTTTCTGCTCTATTTGCTAGATTTCAGACATTTGAATTCTTTTCTTCCAGCAGCGGTGGATATTGTGGTTTACCTTGTCACAGTTACATTTTCTTGATTTTTCAATTTTCATTTTGAATTTCTTTCGCTGAAATTCAATAGTTGGAATATTTCAGTAGTGTTTTGATGTGGTTTAAATTGTAAAAGATAAATTTTATTTATTTTTAAAATTTAATTTTTAATTTATTTCGCTGAAATGCAAGAATTGGAATATTTCAATGTCACAGTTACATTTTCTTGATTTTTCAAAGTTCATTTTGAATTTTTTTCGTTGAAATGCAAGAGTCAGTTACATTTTCTTGATTTTTCAAAGCTCATTTTGAATTTCTTTCGTTGAAATGCAAGAGTTGGAAAATTTCAGTAGTGTTTAGTTGTGGTTTACCTTGTCACAGTTACATTTTCTTCCTACAATAAGGTTGGGGGAAAAACCCCGTCGCTCCCCTCCCCCATCAATTGTGGTTAAAATAATTTTGGAATAAATAATTTTGAAAATTAGAATTTTGACTTTTTCTGCTCTATTTGCTAGATTTCAGACATTTGAATTCTTTTCTTCCAGCAGCGTTGGATATTGTGGTTTACCTTGTCACAGTTATATGTTACTGATTGATCGAAGTTCATTTTGAATTTCTATGACTGAAAAGAAGGAGTTGGAAAATTTCAGTATGGTTTGGTTGTGTTTTACATTGTCACATTTACACTTTAATTATTCTTCAAAGTTCTTTTTTAATTTATTTCGCTGAAATGCAAGAGTTTGAATATTTCAATGTCACAGTTACTTTTTCTTGATTTTTTAAAGCTCATTTTGAATTTTTTTCGTTGAAATGCAAGAGTCAGTTACATTTTCTTGATTTTTCAAAGCTCACTTTGAATTACTTTAGTTTAATTTAAAGAGTTGGTATATTTAAGTAGTATTTTGTTGTGGTTTACCTTGTCACAGTTACATTTTCTTGATTTTTCAAAGTTCATTTTGAAGATTTCACCTCTTGAATATATAGTACAGATACTTCATTCAAGAAATGCGATTAAACACGTTTTGAAACTACATGCTATTTGCATGCCTTTCCTTGGCACCTTTCCAAACGAGCGGGGATTCCCCACTGGCTCCTACACATTGCAAAAAAGTGAGCAGTACGAAAACTCCACGTTTTCAACCAGACTGGTTTTTTAGGGACCAATCAGGAGAGATCTGCAACTTTATTGATTTCACCTCTTGAATATACAGTGATACTTCATTCAAGAAACGTGATTAAACACGTTTTGAAACTACATGCTATTTGCATGCCTTTCCTTGGCACCTTTCCAAATGAGCGGGGATTCCCCACTGGGTTCCCCACTGGTTCCTACACATTGCAAAAAAGTGAGTAGTACTAAAACTCCACGTTTTCAACCAGACTGGTTTTTTAGGGACCAATCGGGAGAGATATGCAAAGTCGACATAGCTTTATTTCATTTTTTTTAAGGTTCATTTAGACGAGGTTACGTGCGCGCACGTAACTTCGTCTAAATGAACCTTAAAAAAAAATCTCTCCTGATTAGTCCTGATTAGCCTGATTAGTATAAAGTCTCTCCTGATTGGTCCCTAAAAAACCAGTCTGGTTGAAAACGTGGAGTTTTCGTAGTGCTCACTTTTTTGCAGTGTGTAGTAAGCAGTGGGGAATCCCCGTTCATTTGGAAAGGTGCCAAGGAAAGGCATGCAAATAGCATGTAGTTTCAAAACGTGTTTAATCGCATTTCTTGAATGAAGTATCTGTACTATATATTCAAGAGGTGAAATCTTCAAAATGAACTTTGAAAAATCAAGAAAATGTAATTGTGACTAGGTAAACCACAAGCAAACACTAGTGAAATATTCTATCTCTTGAATTTCAATGTAAGAAATTCAAATTTATCATTGAAAAATCAATATATTTTAACTGTGACAAGGTAAGCCACAACCAAACTCTAATGAAATTTTCCAACTCTTGCATGTCAACGAAAGTAATTCAAAGTGAGCTTTGAAAAATCAAGAAAATGTAACTGACTCTTGCATTTCAAAGAAAAAAATTCAAAATGAACTTTGAAAAATCAAGAAAATTTAACTGTGACACTGAAATATTCAAACTATTGCATTTCAACTAAATATATTAGATATGAACTTATAAATATAAATAAAATGTATCTCTGACAATTTAAACGATAACGAAAAGCAAATGAAATAGTCCATCTAGTGCATTTCAAGAAATAAAATTCAAAATGAACTTTGAATAATCAGGAAAATGTGACTGTGATAAGCTAAACCACAATATCCAACGCTGCTGGAAGAAAAGAATTCAAATGTCTGAAATCTAGCAAATAGAGCAGAAAAAGTCAAAATTCTAATTTTCAAAATTATTTATTCCAAAATTGTTTTAACCACAATTGATGGGGGGAGGGGAGCGACGGGGTTTTCCCCCAACCTTATTGTAGGAAGAAAATGTAACTGTGACAAGGTAAACCACAACCAAACACTACTGAAATTTTCCAACTCTTGCATTTCAACGAAAGAAATTCAAAATAAACTTTGAAAAATCATGAAAGAAATTCAAAAAGAACTTTGAAAAATCAAGGAAATGTAACTGTGACATTGAAATATTCCAACTCTTGCATTTCATCGAAAGAAATTCAAAATTAAAATTTAAATATCAAGAAAAGGTAACTTTGACAAGGTAAACCATAACAACACACTACTGAAATATTCCAACTCTTGAATTTCAACGAAAGAAATTCAAAATGAAATTTGAAAAATCAAGAAAATGTAACTGTGACAAGGTAAACCACAATATCCAACGCTGCTGGAAGAAAAGAATTCAAATGTCTGAAATCTAGCAAATAGAGCAGAAAAAGTCAAAATTCTAATTTTCAAAATTATTTATTCCAAAATTATTTTAATCACAATTTATGGGGGGAGGGGAGCGACGGGGTTTTTTCCCCCCACCTTATTGTAGGATGACTGTTTTAGGCTACAACTCTTCCATGGTTAATCGGAGTTCAAGTTGGGAATCATATAGCATTCTGATATTTATTTATTAATTTTTTTGCAGTAACTGAATTTTGTTTCTAAACTATTACATTTTTTATCCTATTTTGTTTTATTTCATTAGCATTAACCGAACTTTACTTCTTGTATGGTTTACAGCTAATAGAGCAGTACCGTAGAATTTTACTAAACTTTTTTTTTATATTTATAAAAATGTACTATCTTAAAAAATTTGGGGGACATGAGACACATATCAAATGATATTTACATTTTGATTACTAGATAACAGTATATGTATATTAAATTGACAATGCGCATTCACTTGTATTTTTCAGTAAAGTGCAAATTCTTTCAGTTTATTGTTATCCACCCAAAACTAAAAATATGAGAAAATTTTCCTTATTTTTGAAAAAAAAATGGAAACATCCTCAAAAAAAAAGCAAGCGATCTTATTGAAAAGCCCTGTATTAGATACATCAGATAACCCCATGGCAGAGGTTTAAAGTTCCAATCTTCAAAATGTTGAGTTTTGCAATGTTTTTCAGAAGAAACATCGTTGATGTATGTTTATTTGTTTTGATTTTACTCAGACGTGATTGTATCAAACTGAAGGTCCAAGATAATTGGGAGGGAGCTCATTCAAACCAAAATTGAAAGCTCTTTTTTAAGTGACCATACAGATTCAACCATGGGGAAAGTCTAGTCTTCCGCCGTTTTTGGGCATCAAACTACGACTTTACCCCAAAGAGGACGTATTTGCAATCAATTTAAAATTCTGAGAATCTAATTGACTTAAAATTACTAATAACTATATTTTAGGCTTCCCAATTGCAAAAGAAGTAATGTCACGCTCTTTTTTAAGTGACTATATAGATTGGACAAGGGGAAAGTCTTGTTTTCTACCATTCTAGGGCATCAAACTACGACTTCACCCCAAAGAGGACGAATTTGCAATGAATTTAAAATTCTGAGAAGCTAATTGACTTAAAAGTACCATTTACTATATTTTAGGCTTCCCAATTGCAAAAGAAGTAATGTCACGTTTGGTTATCTGTAATTGCATATCAACTATAATGTTGGGGGGGGGGGGGGGTCATTGTTTAGGTAGGGATAGTGTAGATTCCTAAAATCTGTAGGCTAAATATCTTCGCAGTTGACCTTTACCCCCTCCCCTACTTTGGTAATGGTTAAATGGAGTTCACGTTGGGAATCACATAGCATTCTGATATTTATTTATTATTATTTTTTTTTGCAGTGGTAAATACTGCTAGAAACTTAGTTTTCATCAATTTAAGAGAAGAGAAAAAGTGGCCCTTTAAGAAACAACATAAGAGGTCATTCTACGAAAAGGATTTTAAACAACGGAAAACATGGTGGAAGAGTTCTCATATACGATTTAGCGTTAAATCTAATTATTAATATGTATAATGAGTTTTATATTATAATCACACAATAAATTTGTTTGTATTATTTTAATTTTCATATGCTTCAATTTGATGTTTAACATTTTTTTCAAATCGTGTCATATTCTATGTTGGTCTCAGAATAACATGGTTCTATGCTCGTTTGTCATACCAAACCATGATTTTACCTCAAAGAGGGTGATGTTGCTAAGTATTGACAATTCTGTGATATCCAACGCTGCTGGAAGAAGAATTCAAATGTGTGAAATCTAGCAAATAGAGCAGAAAAAGTCAAAATTCTAATTTTCAAAATTATTTATTCCAAAATTATTTTAACCACAATTGATGGGGGGGGGGGCGCGCCGGGGGTTTTTCCCCCCACCTTATTGTAGGATGATTGTTTTAGGCTACAACTCTTCCACTTTCCCATTATCTGCTTTAACTTCACTTGTTGAGTGTTTGCCGTATAATATACAAGTATCGAGTTTTCAATCTTTTTCGATAACCCAAGGTACTAAACCGTGCGAGTTTATTATTACTGAACTCCTATTTATTAATTTCATTAATTTATTAATATTCATTTTAATTCTGTTGAAGTATTATAATAAAACGCTTCATCCAATATTTTTGTAAAGCAGACATAACGTCATAAATAATTACTTTACTAAAATAAATAATTACTTTACTAAAATAAATTATTACTTTACTAAAATAAATTATTAATTTACTAAAATAAATTATTACTTTACTAAAATAAATAATTAATCCAGCAGGTGAATTCAAGAAAGAATTTGCTACTTACTTGCAATTTTTTCATAATTTCTTTAATGAAAATTTCTGTATTGTGTATCCAAGAAGTGAATTCAGGAAAGTGTTTGTTACTTGATTACAATATAACTATTATAAATAAAATGAAGGGTTTAATATTAAAGATATTTATTGCTTAAATTTATTAACAGATTTTTTTTTTTTGAGAAAAAAAAACAACAACAACAAATGTTTAAATAAAAATAGTACTTAGAGTTCACTCTTAAAAATCCAAACACGATGGTCCCATGATATAAGATAGTTTTTAACATGTCTTATGGATTTATCCCGATCAGGTATGTTCTTAGGTAGCCACTGTGCGAAGAACCTAACCTCGTCTTCAGGACGGTGATAGCCCCCTTCAAATTTAGGACACTTAAACTCTTCTAGATTGAAAAGTGGAATCCTAGGATCACACTTTTGAATTAAAACTTTATCTGTAGGTACATTGCCCTTTACGTAGAGTGTTTCAACTCCGAAAAAGCTGCAAATTTCACTGACTTCCTCCTGGACATTTCTCAGTTCCTGACCGGTATTATTAAGTGGTGTAATCACTCTATCATAGAATCTCAGTCTGTTTATGTAACGTAATGTAGTACTCCACAAGCTTTGATCATACTCAAACAGATTATAGTTAACTAAACAATTATAACAGTCAATATATTCTATATCAATATACAATAATAAAAAAGAACATTCGAATATAACAAAGAAAGATTATTTTTTCAAACTTATAAATTCGGTGTCAAACAGTCCTATCATCTTGGAGGCTATTAATGTAGTTGTTAAGCAGAGAAATACTTCATCAAACTTTTATACCTTCGCTCACGGTTGAATGGAGTTATGACTAGTGAGATGAGTCTTAAAACCATCTGAATTCATTGTGGACACGTATCTTCTTCCTTTAAAAAAAGACAAAAATTTAGCATGTAGCAAAAATGCATTTTGGGTTTGGAAAATAATTCAGTTTATGTTAGGCGTCTAAAGTAGTGTAAAACATTTTTTTTTTCCATTAAATAAATATATATATTTTCCTTTATTATCAAAATAAAATACTCATTGTTATAAATTTAGATTTTTTAGAATAAGAACAGATTTGTTTTTCTTATTCAAGATTATCCGGACACTGACACTTCCTTCAGCGAGCCTCCTCTTTGTATATTCAAGCGTAAAATTGTTACTAATCATGCGGTTATGAACATTTTGTGAAACTCAAAGTCAATTTAGTTAGAAATTATTAAACTCTTTGGTATAACAGCCTTTTTTCTCTTTAAACTATCAGATTTCAATCAAATGTAGACATAAATAGAAAGTCTTAAGTAGTCAAAACTTTTTAAAAGAGTTAACCACACAGTGTAAGTAAATAATTTCTTCCTTAACTTAATGACACGACAATTTTTTTTTTGCAGACTGGCTTTGAATTATTTTAGAAAAAACTCAAAAAAAAAAATGTCACTTATATTGATAAAAAGAAAGATTTTTTAACAATCAATACATTAAAAAAATCGACATTTTATTCTAACGCCAAATTACTGATCGAGAGCTAAGCACTTTTTTCAAAAACATCCCTAAAAAGGCCCCCACTGATCTTGATAAAAAATCGCACCGTAAATTTCAGCCTATAAGAGGTTTCAGCTCCTGAACAATAGGCTTCTAAGTGTATAAGTACCCTTAGTTCTAGTGTCAGCCTTAAGTAGTCAAAACTTTTTAAAAGAGGTAACCACACAGTGTAAGGAAAGAATTTATTCCTTAAATTAATGACAAGACAATTTTTTTTTTTTTTTTGCAGACTGGCCTGGAAGTATTTTCAAAAACAACCCTAAAAAAAGGGTCACTTATATTGATAAAAAGGAAGATTCTGTAAAAATTAATACATTAAAAAAATCAACATTTTATTCTAATCCCAAATTACCGATCGAGAGCTAAGCACTTTTTTCAAAAAAAACTTCTCTAAAAAAGACCCATTGATCTTGATAGAAATCGCACCGTAAATTTCAGCCTATAAGAGGTTTTTCAGCTCCTAAAAAACAACAGGCTTCTAAGTGCATAAGTATCCTTAGTTCTAGTGTAAGGAAAGAATTTCTTCCTTAACTTAATGACAAGACAATTTCTTTTAATATAATAATGAGAATATTTTTACTCACCAGAAATGCTTAGAATTATCCATTTTTCTATGTAAATGTTTTTTACAAAAAATGCTTGTAGTGTTATCTCGAATAAAACTATTCAAAACTGGTGGAGAATCTAATATGAAACCTGAATATATACAAAAAATAATTGGCAACTAAAAAGAGACACCGGTTTTGCTTTATCACTAAAAAAAGACATTGAACTTTGAAATTGCGTAAATCCTCTTGGCAAAGGTGTAATGACTAGTAGACTGAACTTTGAAATTGCGTCATTCCCTGGCAAAGAGTGTAATGACCAGAGACAATTTCTGTTTAATATAATAATGAGAATATTTTTTTACTCACCAGAAATTGCTTAGAATTATCCATTTTTCTATGTAAATGTTTTTTACAAAAAATGCTTGTAGTGTTATCTCGAATAAACTATTCAAAACTGGTGGAGAATCTAATATGAAACCTGAATATATACAAAAAATAATTGGCAACTAAAAAGAGACACCGGTTTTGGTTTACCACTAAAAAAAAAGACACTGAACTTTGAAATTGCGTAAATCCTCTTGGCAAAGGTGTAATGACTAGTAGACTGAATTTTGAAATTGCGTCATTCCCTGGCAAAGAGTGTAATGACCAGTAAAAGTAAAATTAACAGAAAAAAAACTGTTTGTACGGGGACCCCTTAGAATCCAGACGAGCAACTCTACTCCTATGTTTATATTGGCACCCATAGTATCCAAAAATAGCCACCAGTCATTTCTCATATGTGCTTCCCCACATCTTCCCACTGAGCTTGCAGTATAGTGTGGACTTCCCTTTTGTCTCGCTGGCAGTTGTGACAAAACGTACTTTTCAGCCTTCCTCTTCGTTGGGTTCTCTCTGATTGTTGTTCCAGCATCGTTCTTAGAGACTCCAGATTCCACCACACGAATAATGTATCCAAAGAGTGCCACCTTGTTGCTGTATGACATTTATTACTAGCGGCAGATACACTGTAAAGTGAACTGTCGAGTTGGCAATTGTCTCTCCAGTCTCCAGTTAATGTTTAATGTTCTACGAAGACAGTTAATCTTGAAAGCAAGGATTCTCTTTTACTGTTGCTGATTCAGAGCTATTAAGGATGGTCGAGAAGACATTACTGTTGAACAACCTCATTTTTTGTTTCAAAGTTATTTTAATTACATTATTTATATCGCAAATTACAGAGCACATCAGCCGTTTCTTAATGTAAATTAAATATAAAAAAAAACACGTTTTTTTAACTGAAAGTATGGAGCGATGTTAAAACTTAAAACGAACAGAAATTACACCGTATATGAAAGGGCCTGTTCCCTCCTCAACGCCTCGCTCTTTACGCTAAAGTTTTTTATTGAATAAAAAAATAGAGTAGTGGAAAATTCAAACTTTAGCGTAAAGAGCGAGGCGTTGAGGAGGGGATAGCCCTTTTCATATACGGAATAATTTCTGCTCGTTTTAAGTTTTAACGTCGCTCCTTACTTTCAGTTAAAAAAAAACTTGTTTTTTTTATTTGTTTTTTTTTATTTTTTATTTTTGAACATTTTTGAATTAATGCAGATTTTTATTTTGGCTCACTGTACATGAATAATCAATACCAAATTTGCATATTAATTTTACTTTTATTTGGTTAAATGGCTTTCTCGAACTTTGTTTAATTTTATTTACGAACGTTTTTACTAGTAATAAATAAACGTAACTTACAAATTAACCTACGTAACGAACTTCTATATTCATATATTTTTAATACGTATATTAAGGGGTTCGCCCCCTAGTGAATACCTCGCTCTTTACATTGAAGTTTGAATTTTGTTCCGATTCCTTAAAAATGACGCCTTAATCACAAAGGCCGTTAATTAGGCCGTTAATTAGATTGCATAAAGCCTCCATTCATGGAGGTCCCAGGGACTTCTTGCTGTCCGGTTCTACGCCGGCTTAAGCACTTCGGTGTAGACTTGTGAAGATATGTGATCCCCGTCCTGCACTGGTATCCAGGATCATTGCTTTTCCTGAGGCAAAAAAAATTTCAATGATTTAAAGAACATGAAAATTGAAACTTGGAATGTTACGACATTAAAAGGTTCCGACATTACGACATTTCAGAAACTCAGATCCCAGGGGTAGGAAGCATGAAATTAGGTGATATAGAATTTGTTTACTTAGGCAGGAAGGATGGTGTACATTGGCTGGGCATTACGGCTCATGATGAATAAGGAAGCTGCTAAGTCTTGTTTAGGCTGGGAAGGTATTAATAATAGAATACTAATTACTCATTTTATGACTAAAAAGTTCAGGGTATCAGTAATAGTAGTATACGCCCCTGTAGAACTGACTGACGGAGATACTAGTGACTCAGATGGATTTTACTTACAGTTACAGGAGCAAATAGACAGGGTCCCAGGTAGAAATATGATGTTATTACTGGGAGATTTTAACGCCCAGGTTGGTAGAAATAGGGATAGATGGTATCCCAGCCTAGGTAAATTTGGTGTAGGAAAAGAAAACAGTAATGGATACAGACTTTTGAAATTTTGTAGGTATAACAATCTAGTTATAACCAATACGGTGTTTGGTCATAAAATGGCTCATAAGTTAACATGGTATTCAAGTGATGTTAAGACAGCAAACCTTATTGATTATGTTATTGTAAACCGAAGACTGGCAGGATCAATACAAGATACTAGGGCATATAGGAGAGCTGTTGTTGATGTTAAAAGTAAAGATCACTATCTAGTAATGCCAAGAGTTAATTTAATGCTGAAATTTCGGAGGTGTAACTACCTCCTGTGAAATTGTGATGTTGGTAGACTCCAGGATAAGAATTTGAGAGAAACTTCCCAGGAACAGTTGAACACTAAACTCGCGATCTTAAATTTAGATAATGTTGAAGATGGTTGGAATAATTTTAGAAAAATAGTTTGTGATTTTGCTGAATGTGCATTAGGGAAGAAAGCTAGAGCTGCAGCTAAGAATATTAGTGAAAAAGCTTTATGTTTAACAGAAAGGAGAGAGGACTTGTACAAGAATTATCTGAGTGACGGATCGTATGAAAACAAAAGAAATATAAAGAAAGTGGAGAAAGCATTAAAATATGAACTAAGGAGGCGTGAAGTGGAGGCCATGGATAAAATTGCCGAGGATCTGGAAGATGCAGCTAGACGGCATATTAGTAGAATATTGTCCTGGCACATTATCAAATTGAGAGGGAGTAGTCAATCCGGACTTGGCCCAGTTAAAGATAGGAATGGGGTCGCAGTTAGAGATAAGAGAAAAACTAAAGAGAGATGGGCCGAACGTTTTGAGGATTTGCTTAACCGAGATAGAGTTGCAGGAAAAAACATAGAGGAAAATAAAAAAATTGTGATACCTTGAATGTGAAGGAAGATCTGTTTTGTGAGGAGGAATTAGCAACAGTACTAAAAGGATTAAAGAGTGGTAAGGCTCCAGGTGCTGATAAGGTGGTAAGTGAGTTTCTCAAATATGGTTGCTCTGAGTTTAGAAATAGGTTACTGAAGATTATAAATATGATCTTTGAAAAAGGGGAAGTACCTAATGATTTTAGAAAAACCTTAATTAAGCCACTTTACAAGAAAGGTGATAAAAGTGAGGGTGGTAATTGTCGACGCATTAGTCTGGTCTCTGTAGGTAGAAAATTACTTAGTAGTATGATACTTTTTAGACTGAGAGATGCTGTAGACAAATTTTTAAGATAAGAGCAGTGCGGTTTTAGAAAAGGTAGAGGATGTGTCGACCAAATTTTTACTCTCAGGCTAATAATTGAGAAGTGCCTGAGTTTTCAAACACCTTTGGTCCTCAGTTTTATAGATTTTGAGCAAACGTTCGATTCTATTGATAGAAGAACTTTTGTAAAGGTTTTATCCCTGTATGGTATACCAGACAAATACATTTAAGTGATAAGTGTTATGTACGAGAATAACACTGCTGCGGTTAAGGTAGGAAATGAGGTTAGCGGCTGGTTTTGTATCAAATCAGGAGTTAAGCAGGGTTGTGTTCTATCCCCCTTTATATGGATTAAATAAAAAAAACAAGTTTTTTAAACTGAAAGTAAGGAGCGACATTAAAAATTAAAACGAACATAAATTATTCCGTATATGAAAGGGGCTATCCCCTCCTAAACGCCTCGCTCTTTAGGCTAAAGTTTTTTATTATTTTAAACAATAAAGTTGTGTGACAGAGTAAAACTTTAGCGTAAAGAGTGAGGCGTTGAGGAGGGAACAGCCCCTTTCATATACGGAATAATTTCTGTTCGTTTTAAGTTTTAATGTCGCTCCTTACTTTCAGTTTAAAAAACGTGTTTTTTTTATTTAATTTCTGATCGTTTTTTAGTTAATGCAGCTTTTATTTTGGCTCACCGTCATTGAATAAGTAAACAAAATTTGCATAAAAATTCTACTTTTCTTTTGCTAAATGGCTGTCTCTAAATTTGGTTCTGACGTAATTTACAAATTAACTTACGTAACACTAGTCAATACCTTGCTCTTTAAGCTAAAGTTTGAATTTTGTTCCAATTCTTTAAATATGACCCCTTAATCACAAAGACCGTTACTTAGAATAAATAGCTCTTATGAAAGTACTAAAATATCTTTGGCTTAAAGAGGGAGGTATTGACTAGAAGGTGAACCCAATCATATAGCTAATATTTTTTGTTCGTTTTAAGTTTTGATTTTGCTCCTTACTTTCAGTTGAAAAACTTGTTTTTCTTATATTTAATTTCTGATTTTTGTCTTAAATAATGATGGGAAATCCGGCGCCCCCTACTTAGCCAAGTCCCTTCCCCCATGAAAACTTCCTTCATGAAAAGATCCTCCCATATAAGCCCCAACCCACCTCCACCCCCCACTACCAGAAGAAATTCCCCCTGAAAACGTCTGTATACTTCCCAATAACCAATACTATATGTTAACATCGGGTAAAGTTCATAACTTTCAGCCCTCCCCCTGGGGGCTTCGAGCGATTAAGTCATCCTAAAAGACATAGTTATAATATTTTCGACTATGCTGAACAAAATGGCTTTCTCAAAATTTTGATCGGGTGACTTTGGGAAAAAATTAGCGCGGGAGGGGGCCTAGCTGCCCTCCATTTTTTTGGTCACTTAAAAAGGGAACTAGAACTTTTAATTTAAGTTCCAATGAGCCCTCCCACGATATTCTAGGACCACTGGGTTGATAAGATCATCCCTGGGAAAAAGAAAAAAAAAAAATAAAAAAAATAAAAAAAATAAACACGCATCCGTGATCTTTCTTCTGGCAAAAAATGGAAAATTCCACATTTTTGTAGATAGAAGCTTGAAACCTCTACAGTAGGGTTCTCGGATACGCTGAATATGATGGTGTGATTTTCATTAAGGTTCTATAACTTTTATGGGGTCTTTCCTCCTTTTTTCGAAAATCGGCCAAATTTTCTCAGGCGCGTAACTTTTGATGGGTAAGATTAACCTTGATGAAATTTATATATTTGAAATCAGAATTAAAATCTGATTCTTTTGATGTATCTATTGATATCGAAATTCCTTTTTTAGAGTTTCGGTTACTATTTAGCCGGGTCGCTACTTACTTACTGTTCGTTACCACGAACTGTTTGATTATTTTGATAG
The DNA here is from genome assembly GCF_049724085.1 of Artemia sp. Qi Xiang Cuo. Classification (NCBI taxonomy): domain Eukaryota; kingdom Metazoa; phylum Arthropoda; class Branchiopoda; order Anostraca; family Artemiidae; genus Artemia; species Artemia sp. Qi Xiang Cuo. The sequence continues at coordinate 16,396,346 of NC_142811.1, forward strand.
ATTTTGTTTTAAGGAGCACAGAAAAAGAAAATGAAGACCACGGATTCAAATGGGGAGAGAAAACGTCTCCTGGAATTAGATTATGCTGATGATTTAAGCATCTTAGATGAAAGTGTGAGAAAAATGAATGAAGTTTTAGAGGTTTAGTCCAGGACTTTTAGGGTTTTACCCGGACAAAATTGCAATATAAACGAAAATGGTACCAAAATGATCAGAAAAAATTCTGTACAACATACTAAAAGTCCCCATAAATCTGAGTGGGGTGAGTACCCGAAAAACAGGGGAAAAGGGGGAAATGCGGGGGAAATTGGGAAAAAGGCCGAACATGCCCAGAAAATAGCTCAAAGTGAGTTTTCTGGGACTTTCCCATACGCTGATCACGAAAATGACATCTAAAATTCAGTATAGAATAAAAGTACTACGGAAAACGGGGGGAACAGGGGGAAGAGGGGACAAAATTTAAAAATACAGGGTAGGGGTAGAAAGCACGTTGAAATATGTTTTCTGGGGTCTTTCTATCTACTGATCCCGAAACTGACATCTAAAATGAAATAAAGAACATGAACCCACCATAACGGGGGAAAAGGGGGAAAGAGGGGAAGAAAAGGGACAATTGAAGTCAGGGGTAGAAATCAGTTTGAAATGTGTTTTCTGGGGTTTTCCTATCTGCTGATCACGAAACTGACATCTAAAATGAAGGAAAGAAAACGAGAACCATGAAAACAAAACAGAACTGGAGGAAATAACGGAAAAGGGGAAGGGAAGCCTGACTCCTGAGCCAGCTGCTAATGGCTAATAAGAGGGCCTATGGACAAAATAACTCGCTTAAGTATCAAACTTTTACTTTCTTGAATCACAGACATTTCTTACAACCATTTGAATTACTTACAACCATTTGAATAAACATAAAGAAAACAACCGCTTGGCAGTGATCACAGTATAAAACTTCAGCTATTATAGGTAAAATTTGTACTTTCGAAGGCAATATCGTTGAATAAAAAACTAAAAAAAGAACTTCAGTAACTATAGGTACAATCTGCACTTTTTAAGGCAGTAGAGTTGACTTGAAAAACACAGCATTGATGTCACTAGTCGAGCTCCTCGTCTTTGACAATCTCGTTGTCCCTGTTCAAACAGTTGATACCCTGACATTCTCCGCACGCGAACGTACACGCTAATCCATTTTTCTTGCAGCTGCATCGCGAGTTCTCGCAGCCTGTCTTACAGTTGCGTCTCACGACTCTCAAAAGAGTCTGAGGTGCGGGCAACAAATCGGTCATCACAGGTGAGTATTTATGGTCTCTGAGGACCCAACCCCAGTCAGCCGGGTCGAGGTCAGCTGGTTCCCCTTTCCAACGGGATACCTGGAGGCGCACTCGCTGGGAGTGGAATGAAGCTGCAGCTTCGGTTGGCGGAAGCCTTTCAGGCTCAACAAACGCCGTAGTATTTGACGAAGAAACTTTTTCCAAGAAAATTCGATGTTGCAGCTTAGTGAGATCTTTGTTTGGTCGTGCTTTATACAAGCTGAGGAGAAGATATTTATCCGCTTTGACAATTTCATTTTTAGACGATGATTCATCCAGAAACACTTCGCTTTTTTTTCTGAACACTTCGCTCTTCTTTGAAAGAGGTAGCTCAGCTTGCTTTCCAAGTCCGAAAACTCGTGAGGTCGTGTCACATCCCAAGAGTGCGTGCCCTACCAGAAGCAGCCTGGATACTTCCCCCTTTTTTTTTTTAACTTCGTTGAGGTACCAGAACCGTGTTATTGCTTCTTTTGCGTTCGTAGACGATTCGATGTAAAGTGTTTTTGCATTAGGCGGGAGGTGATACAAGAGTAGAATCAGAAGGTCAGTGTCGTTGCCAAGAACTATTGTTTCAGAGTTTTCTGCTTTCGTTGCGGCAGTCTTTACGATTAGATAGTCAGCATCGTCCTTCGCATGGACGGCTTCAAATCCTTTGGCTCTGAGTTTTTCCCCGATGTAGCTTATAATTCGCTGTTTGTTCTGAGAGTTGCTCAAAAACTCTTCCTTCTTTTTCTGGAGCTTCATCCCTAAACTGAAATCGATCACTTGATGCTGGCTTCCCTTACACCGTCGGTTGTGGGTAGCATCTTTCGTGGTTGGACCAGCGCTGTATTAGATCATTCACTGAAGCGAATACTGGCATAGACATTGTCCATATGTTTCTCTGAAGCTCAGTCATCCCTTTTCCTCTTGTCAGCCCTCCATCTGTTTTTAGGCTCTTCATCAGCGCTGTCTCGATGAAGAGGTCTGGAGCCAATCCAGCCCAATAACGATCAAATCGTCGGGCAATAAACTTGCCGCTTGCAAACTGTCCGAAGAGCTGTGGATTCGATGTTTTAAGTTCCTGCATCATCTGAAGAAAAAGACGAAATAACTTGGCATAAAGATTATGCCCCGCAGCTGCGAGGTATGGGAGAATATCAGAAAGAGAGGATAAGTAGAGATCCCAGTCTCCTGTCCTTCCTGCTTTCAAAAATTTCCGAAAGATCGAAACCATTTCAGAATACTGCATGAATAGTTTCGCAGTTCTGCTGGATTTCAGAGACGATTTTAAGGCTTCGAGGCGTAGCGAAACCGCCTGAAGGGCTTCGTGATTAGCCGCTTCTTCCACAGAGATCTTTCCATCCACCAAATCGTCATACATCTCGAAAGACCGTTTCTGAAAACTAGATGTCGCTCTTGCTTAATCTTGACAAAACGCAAATATAACCATGAATTCAGGCACCCAGGGAAAATAATGAATTAAACTTGGCTTAGTACTGAAAGAAGAGTTGTCGATACGCAAAATTATGCTTGACTTAACAAAAAAGTATCGTCGTACCATGATTTATCCTGCTACCATGTCACATGTGTAAGCATCCACGCAGACTGGGGACTATTGGATCCGCTAGATGTCATTCCGTCAGGATAGGTTTTGTCGTCGGCACCAGGATAGGTGAATGTCGAAATAGAACAGGATTATGTTGACGAACCCACGCGCTTGTTGATAACGGCGAGGAATACGGAATAAAGTAATTTCAGTATCTTTCCGTATTTCTTTCTCGAGTTTTTTTTTTGCCTTTTCCGAACCTATGGGGTAGCCGAACCTCTATAGATCTCCTGTATTAACATTTGTAAACATTTCCACATGCTTTTTAGCCCTACCCTGTATATTTCCCATTTTCCCCTCCCTCCCCCCCCCATTTCCCCGTTTTATGTTAATCAATTTTTTTTTATATCATTTTAGTTCTCAATTTCGTAATCACCAGATAGGAATACCCCAGAAAATCTCTTTCAAACCGCTTTCTACCCCTACCATGTATTCTTCTCTTTTCTCCCCTCTTTCCCCTGTTCCCCCGTTTTCCGTAGTACTCTTTTTCTATACTGAATTTTAGATGTCAATTTCTTAATAAGCGTATGTGAAAACCACAGAAAACTCACTTTAAACTATTTTCTGGGCATGTTCGGCATTTTTCCCATTTCCCTCGCATTTCCCCCTTTTCCCCTGTTTTTCGGGTACTCACCCCACTCGGATTTATGGGGACTTTTAGTATGTTGTACAGAATTTTTTTCTGATCATTTTTGTACCATTTTCGTTTATATTGCAATTTTTTCCGGGTTTGACACTTTTTTTAGCTAAAAGTCCTGGACTAGTTTGCGAGTTCAGGGTGCTAGAATTGGTTTGGAAATTAAGGTTAAGAAGACTAAGTCACTAAGGCTAGGAATAAGTGAAGAAGAAAAGGTGACGTTGGGTAACGAAAAGATTGATAAGGTAGTATTATTAGTAAAGATGGTGAGACCAGTGAAGATGTTAAAAATAGAATAGCCAAGGCTCAGGGTGTTTTTTCACAGTTAAAAAAAGTTCTGGAAAAATAGGAAGATAAGTCTGCAAACCAAAATTAGAATATTAGAAGATACAGTGATGACAGAGGTCAAATATGGCTCTGAAGCATGGACGCTCCGAAAAGTGAATGAAGATTTTCTAGATGTTTTGCAGAGAAATTGCTTAGGGATTGTTCTGAGTACCCGGCTGACTGACCGTATTTCAAATAATAGGCTAGACGAAAAATGTGGTTCAATACCACTCTCTAGGGCTATAATGAAAGAAAGGTTGAGGAGGCTAGGGCACGTTGTGCGGATGAAGGGTGACAGATTGCCGAAGATTGTTCTCTTCGGCCAACCATCTAGGGCTAAACGGAAATCAGGCCGTCCCCGTCTTGGGTGGGAGGACGTCATAAAGAAAGATATAAAGGAAATGGGAACTTCGTGGGCGGGTGTAAAAAGGGAGGCTTTGAATAGATTGGGGTGGAGGAGGACCGTACGTAGCTGTGTTGGCCTCAGGTGGCTTGGTGCTGCGGTGAGTTGTTAGTAGTAGTAGTAGTTAATTAGATAAAATAGCTTTTATGAAAGTACTAAAAAATCTTTGGCTTAAAGAGTAAGGTATTGACTAGGGGGCGAACCCAATCATTTACGTAATATTTTCTGTTCGTTTTAAGTTTTTATGCTGCTCCATACTTTCAGTTGAAAAACTTGGTTTTTTCTATTTTATTTCTTATCTTTTTTTAAATAATACTGGGAAATCCGGCGCCCCCATCATAGCAACATCCCTTCCCACATGAAAACTTCCTTCATGTAAATATCCTCCCACATAACCCCTGACCCAACCCCCTCCACTACCAGAAAAAAACCCCCTGAAAACGTCTGTATACTTCCCAATAACCAATACTACATGTTAAAATTGGATAAAGTTAATAAGTTTCAGCCCTCTCCCCAAGGACTATGGGGGATCAAGTCATTATTTCAAAGTTTTGATCGGGTCCCTTTGGGTAAAAAATGAGCGTGGGAGGGGGCCTTGGTGCCCTCCATTTTTTTGGTCACTTAAAAATGGGCACTATAACTTTTAATTTCCGTCCTAATGAGCCCTCTCACGATATTCTAGGACAAGTAGATCGATACGATCACCCCCGGGAAAAAAAACAAATAAACACGCATCCTTTATCTTTCTTCTTGCAAAAAATACAAAATTCCATATTTTCCCGGATAGGAGCTTAAAACCTCTACAGTAGGGTTCTCTGATACGCTGAATCTGATGGTGGTATTTTCATTAAAGTTCTATAATTTTTAGGGAACCTTTCCCCTTTTTCGAAAATCAGCCAAATTTTCTCAGGCGCGTAACTTTTGATGGGTAGGACTAAACTTGTATATTCGAAATCAGCATTAAATCTGATTCTCTTGTTGTAACTATTGGTATGAAAATCCCGTTTTTTTTAGTTTCCTTTACTAATGAGTCAGGTTCCTCCTTACTTACAGTTCGTTACCACGAACTGTTCGATCAATGCACTAGGAAAAAAATACTGGAGCTTTGCTGGTACGGCGCAAATAGTATTAATCATTACTTTACTTCTTTTTATTACATGAAACAAGAGAAAAAATAAGATAATATTCAAGAACATATAAACTTAATAAATGTATAGTATAACAAGAATAGATGATAAAAAAACATAAAGAAAAATTGGTACTGGTTAAGAAAGCGGTAAACACGCGATAAGTGAATTTCTGTTAATACTAATGAAATAAAAAAAATAGGATGAAAATGTAATAGTTTAGAAACAAATTTCAGCTATATATTTGCACGTCAGGGGGATGGAGGGGGGGGGGCACAAAAGCATAGCATACATTAAATACGGGTACTTGTCAGTTAACCGGAATCCACGCGATATATTATATAGGGAAGTTGCTTAAGAAACTGGTAAAAAGAGTCTTTCAATATAGAATTGGATTGCAAACCGTGGTTTGCCACTGCGTTTAAAATATTTAAACTTGGGTTTTGGGGTTTGGGTTTGGTTTGTCATTGCGTTTACAATATTTAAACTGATTGCTTTTTGGGGTTTAGGGGGAAAAGGGGTACCTAGGTTAGGTTACGTATTTAATACATGCCATACTTTAACCCCCTACCTCCCTTAATGTGCAGATATATAGCCGAAATTTGTTTCTAACCTATTATCTTTTTATTCTATTTTGTTTTATTTCATTAGCATTAACCAAACTTCACTTATCGCGTGTTGCCCGGCTACTACCAAAGTACCCGTATTTAATGTATGCTGTGCTTTACCCCCCCCCCCCTTTCCCCCTGATGTGCAAATTTATAGCCCAAATTCGTTTCTAAACTATTATATTTTCGTCATATTTCTGTTTTATTTCATTAGCATTAACCAAACTTGACTTCTCGCGTGGGTTCCGGCTAATTGACAAGTACCTAAATACGTAACCTAACCTAACCTAGGTACCTTTTTCACCCCTAAACCCCAAAAAACAATAGTTTAAAGATTGTAAACGCAGTGACAAACCACGGTTTGCTATCCAATTCCCTATTGAAAGAAACCCGTTTGACTAGTTTCTTAAGCATCTTCCCTATATAATATATTGCGTGTTTACCGCTTTCTTAACCAGTACCGAAAAATTAAATCAAACCTAGAAAACTTCAAAATAAATACATTTAAATCACTATTTCTAGTAATGCACAAAAAAAGAGAAAAAAGGGATCTTTAAACTAATGTAGGTGCTCCGCTACCCTAATACTGCTACTAATACTACTAACAACGCACCGCAGCCCCCAGTCACCTAAGGCCAATACAGCTACGCATTCTCCTCTTCCGTTCCAGTCTCTTCAAAGCCTCCCCCTTAGGCGTTCCCAGGAAGTTCTCATTTCGCGTAAATCTTTCTTTATGACATCCTCTTATCCCAACCGCGGACGACTTACTTTCGCTTTAGCCCTAGACGGTTGGCCGAAAGGAAAATCTTCGGCAATCTGTCATCCTTCATTCGAAGAACATGCCCTAGCCATCTCAACCTTTTTCTCATTATAACCCTGGAAAGCAGGAGTGAGCCACAGTTATCCTACAGCCTAGTGTTTTAAATACGGTCAGTCAACCGGGTATCCAGAACAAACCATAGGCAATTTTTTCGGAACATATCTAGCAAATTTGCATACGCTTTTCGAAGCTCACATGCCTCAGAACCATGTTTAACCACTGTCATCACTGTAGCTTACAATATTCTAATCTTGGTTTCCAGACTTATCTTCCTATTCTTCCAAACTTTTCCAACTATGAAAAAGGACCCAGAGCCTTGGCTATTCACTTTTAACATCTTCACTGCTCCCACAGTCTTTACTTATAGTGGTACAAAGGTAAGTGAAGCTGTCCACCTGATACCTCTTTTCATTACTCAATGTCGCCTTTTCATCTTCACTTATTCCTAGCCTTAGCGACTAAGACTTCTTAAAATTAATTTTCAAACTTATTCTAGCACCATGAACTCGAAAGACTTCTAAAAGCTCATTCCTTTTGCTCACACTCTCATCTGCAATGTCCAGGAAGGTGTTTCCTCCCATTTTGATTTCGTGTTCTTCCCGTGATTCCTGTGCTCCTTAAGGCAAAGTCAATTAAAATAATCCATATAAAGGGGGATAAAATACGACACTGCTTAACTCCTGATTTAATACGAAACCAGTTGCTAACCTCATTTCCTACCTTAACTGCAGCTGTGTTATTCTCTTACATAGCACTAATCAATGCAATTTATTTGTATGGTATACAAGGATACAAGACCTTCGCTAAAGCTATCCTACGATACAAAGAGAAGACCTTCGCTAAAGCTCTTCTAACAGAATGATAACTGGTGTTTGATAACTCAGGCACTTCTCAATTACTAACCTAAGAGTGAAATTTTGCTCGACACATCCTCTACCCTTTCTAAAACCGCACTGTTCTTCTCCTATAATTTTGTCTACAGCATCCCTTAGTCTAAAAAGTATCATATTACTAAGTCATTTTCTACCTACAGAGACCAAGCTAAGGCCTCGATAATTACCACACTCACTCTTATCACCTTTCTTATGCAGTGGTTTAACTAGAATCTTCCTAAAATCGCCAGGTACTTCCTCCTTTTCAAAGTCATATCTATAATCTGAATATGATGCTAACTGGTAATGTATTCCACAAGCAAAAACCCAAGTGTGTCACCAGGAAACCGGACCTATTCCTAATCTGATGGTCTAAAATTAAAAACATTGCATGTTTATGTGTCATACTTTTGGAGGCCCAGTAATCGCCCCAAGCATCAATATATCCTGCGACTAAGATTATGACTATTTCTGACTCCGACTGCAACTACTTGTAACTGCGACAGTGACTACTTGCCACTGCTAATACTACTATAGCTACTACTACTGCAATTGCGACTACGAATACTATTCCTACTTCTACTGCTTCTGATGCTAATGCTACTACTACTACAATTATCGAACCAAATCAAAAGAGTTTAAGTGCACCTTGGTTGTGAAAATTGCGTAGATTCAAAATATCAGGAACGGAATAAAGTATTAAGCTTTACTGAAAACACAATAAATATTTGTAATTTGAATCCTAGAAACTTTTTTTTCAAATTTTGTACAATTTCGTTGTGAAGCACAGTGAAAAGTCATAGTTCTAGTCAGTGACTTGAAAAAGGTGACTTCTTCTTTTTCCAATTTGTTCTTAGAGAAAACTTTAAGCTGTGATATTTTTTTAGTATGCAGCAAAAGACAGACTTAATACTTAGATCTACTACTTTCGCAATCATATTTTGGACATTTCTTAATTGGTAAAAAGTTTATTTATTCATGGCATGTCTGCCACCCCAGTAAAAGCCACACAACAATTTCTAAAGGATTTCAAATTTTCCCTGTCATTTGTAATACATCCTAAATCCCTTTTTGTAATTAACAGGATAAGATATGAAAAAAACTAGAAATTTTATCGAAGAATACTTACTTTAAGTGTGAGGGTTAAACTTTCATCTTGTCTGGAGCGATTTGAGTTTTCATTTGTATGCTTGCCCCAAACTTCAAGAACGAATACGCAAACCCGATTGAAAGAGTATAATACGGGCGATTGAAAGGGGGTAAAAAATATTTCTTGCAATCCCTCTAGAATGGAAGGGCCTTTGTTTTAAACATAAATTTGTTTATGTTTAAAACAACTAAAAACCGTTAGCTTTTAAACATAAGCTAACGGTGCCCATTAACTATATTTGTAACAACTAAAATTTCTTTTCAGCCGAAACTTTAGCGTAAAGAGCAAGGGGTTGGGTAAATTCAACTAATCAGAGACAACGCTCTTGCTTTGCCTGTAGTAAAGAGCCCATGTGCCTCTTATGTATTATTTGAAAAAAAATACGTTTTCTAAAGAGTTAAAGAGGCTGAGTCACAAGTTCGAACTTTAATACGTACAGGGATTAGGGGGTACAGTTGGGGCTGCCACCCCCAACCCCCCCGCTTTTGCAGCCTTTAAATAAAAAAAACAAGTTTTTTAAACTGGAAGTAAGGAGCGACATTAAAACTTAAAACGAACAGAAATTATTCCGTATATGAAAGGGGCTGTCCCCTCCTCAACGCCTCACTCTTTAAGCTAAAGTTTGACTTTCTCACAACTCTATTTTTGTTAAACAATAAAAAAATTTCCGCTAGGACCGGAAATCGCTTAACATTGGGGTGGGTCGCCTCTTTAAAGAGGCACAAGTGTGCCTCCTTGATTATTTGTATTGCATGGTTGGCCGTATAAAATCAGAGGGGGCTTATCCAATTGGAAATTGAAAGTTTTAGTTTCCTTTTTAAGGGCTGAAAGTTATCCAAGGGAACCAGCCCCCTCCCTTGCCCCTTTTTGCCAAAGGGCCCCTCGCTACCTCCCATGATATCGAATCAAAGTTTAAGATAGCTTTTTGTTCAAAAGAGCTGAAAGATCTAATAAATGTGGCTTGGGGGATGACATAACTCCTCCAGCCCCTGAGGCAAGGGCCCTAACTAATACCCATTGCCAATCGTTTACAGATAGGTTTTTATAGTTAAAATATGGGGTCTGCTCAATCTTCAGTATCTCACTGGCTCAAAGCTCTTTGGGAAGATTCCATGGGCCAAGAGGAACACATTTTTTGTTGGAAAGGAAGGTTATTGGGGGGTCTGGAAATGAGCCAAATGTCTTCTGTTCATGATTAATTGGAAATTTACAGCCTTTAATTTTATGCCAAGACGAATTTAATATACCAAAAAACAAATTGTTTGAGGGTACAGCCACTCCCAAAAATGACAACCGAAAAAGAGCCAAAAATAATTTTTATCCGATCATTTTGAAACTTATATGCTTCATGAAACAGGGAAACTAATAAAAAAAAATATTTTTTCAAACCAATATAAGTTTGAAACCTATACGCTTAATTTAAAAGGAAATTAATAAAAAAAAAAACATATTGGTCTCTGCAAAGAAACCAATAAGCTTTATTTTTCTACAGGACGAAACTTTCGTCCTGAAAAACTGTAAGTTCTTTTTTATATTAATTTATTAAAAAATCAGGAAACCTCTATCACGGATCTTTAGATTCTTACCATTCCGAAAGATCATTTCTTTTACTTACCCTTTATTACTAACCCTATTATTTACAGAACTCCTTTAAATTTGGCATTTTCTCATAACGACAGTAAAAAACAAAACACAGATTTACCTCTAAAATTTGTATTTCTGAATGTCACCATGAGCTTAAGGGAGCTAAATTTTGCACTGTCGGTAATCATATCATTATCCATTAATTTTTTCTGTCATGTTTGGAAAAAAAATGTCTCTACCATTCAAAGAACGCCTTGAATTCAAATGTTTCAATAAATGTTAGTAATAGCGCAAGAGATAGATTTATTTTTGGAACTTTTATAAATAGATAGCACCATGAGTGTGTGGGAGCAAAGTTTCACGTTGTATGGGCTTATGTCAATTTCAATTCATGGTTTCTTATAAGATAGGAAAAACCTTTCTATCATTTATAGAGCTTATTCGATTCTTGTATTTTCAATGATCGACTTTAAAAAGTAAGACATATCCTTATTTCTTTAACTTCTGCAAATTGTTAATTGCTCTAAGTGCATGGGATCCAAGGTTCACCTCGTCTGGAATAGTTTTGGTTTTCATTTAAATGTTCTTCGAAGAGTACAGAACTTCATCCTTTTAAGTACTTCTTAAATTTTTTACTTTACAAAAATGACAATAGAACGCAAGAAAAAGACTTACTTGTGGAACTATTCTGAATGTGGATTTATTTTACTTTTTTTAGCTAAAATTTGACGTGGTCTAGAGTCATTTCAATTTTCTTTTGTAGAGTGCAAACTTGCAGGGCGTAAGGTCCTCATCTATGGACAACGGCCTCTCCAAAAAGTAGTAATGCCATAAGGCCTTCTGCAAAAAGCCCTCCCTGTTCTCGTAGGATTTCTGCAACATGCCCTCCCGGATTCTTACAATATACCCTCTGACGTCAGAACATCCCTGTTTCCTGCTGGCAAGATTTGCGAGACACACTCTCGCACTTTAAACGGTCAGATAAGAAAACTGGCATAGGATTTTAAAATCATCCATAGAAAAAAAACTGCATTAGATTTCTGTGACATGCCCTCTGACGTCATGACACACCCTCAATCTATCCTACGACACAGATAGCAGATTAACAAGGGATTTCCGTGAGTCCCATAGGGAGTGTACAAGTGTAGCTCCTAGTCCCTCGCACCTGGGCAACACGGTAACCTGTTTCTACCGGTCGGCTGGCATGATTCACGGAATTCCAGTATTTTTTTATATGAGTAATCGGAGTTTGGTCGGGATAATAGACAAGGAGTAATAATAGGGGTTACCATCCCAACTATTAAAGGGAACAAACCCTCGCGCTTTAACTAACATGGTATTTTAAAGTGCCAGATATGGGAATTCCTAATCCCTCGCACCTCTGCAATGCGGTCAACGTGCCTATTAAAGGGAACACAGTTGGCGACACTCTCACGACACGCCCCTCTGGACTCCAATAACATCACATGACTTACCCCTCTCTTAAACGGTCAGTTGTAATATGATTGACACAATTTTATGTAACCTTGCGTCAGGAAACCATGGGGAATCCCCTCTTGTAACTTAACGACAGGACACACCTTATGTGATGTCACGTAATGATTGCCCAGCCATCACTGTCACGCAATATTTTTTTGACATTTTTTTTTCTTTTCGCACGAAACGTTCAAAGCAGGTTTTTTTAACTTAATGACGGCGCACACTTTATGTAAGGTCAGCACAAACTTTTATGTAATGACGGATCGCATCACTCTCGCATAATAACTTTTTTTGGATTTTTTTTTTGCCCAAAACGTTCAAAGCATTTCTTTTTTTAGTTCTTTGTCCTCGCTAGGACACGAAAGGTCAATTTTCTTCCAGTGGGAAAGCGCGCCAAGCAACACGACTAAACTCCCATTCCCAATATTCTGTATTAGTAAAATACTTTCAAAAAGTAACATATTATCGTGACGTCACAAGACACCTCTGTCTATTCCATGACACATCTGGAAGGATTCCAAGCTCATGTCAGTTTTCTCCTAGTCAGGTCTAAAATCGATGATGCAAAACGCGCAGAGGAAATATTTATTTTTAGACAAAATTTCTCGAAATGTATTTCTAGCGATAAAGACTAAGGGATGCTTAAATTGTGCAAACACCTTGATTGTGCTCAACAATACATATTTAAAACACAGGCTTTGTAATTGAAATTTTCATTATTTCAAACAAATTTACTAACAATATTAAAACACAGAAAAAAAACAGTTAAAAAACTCGACAAACAAAAAATAAAACCTGAAACAGGCTTATCGCAATATATGCAAAAAGAACCATGCAAATTAGATGTAATTCAAGCCCTATTAAGAACTTTTTAACGAAAATGCATCGTTTCTTTGAGTCGGATGTTATATTTCACACCATCGTGACAATACACCCCACCCTCCCCTAGCAATCATTTCCAGAGGGAATGGTTGACATAAGATGCAATTTAAGACATATTAAGAGCTTTTGAGGAAAATACTCCCTTTACTTTGAGCTAAACTTAAGAACATTTCACAATATCTTGATAATACACCCCACCAAGACCGTATCCAGAGGGAGGGGGGTTACCCGGTTTGAACCCCTCCCCCCTCGAAATTTTTGGCAGCGTCGAAAATTAATCAAAAAAATACATGTAAAGACAAAACCTTCCCAGAAAAAAATATGCTCCCACAATAACTCCAATTGCATTTTGTGGGTAAAAGGTTCTGATCAGCTTACGCAATTAGGTAACCATAGGTAACCCCATGTTCACCTGACCTTGCATAGTAAATTAGGGTTAATATGAATTAGGAAGAATAGGTTGTACGTTGCATTTTTAGATCTAGAAAAGGCCTTCGACAGTATTGATAGGATTTTTCTGTGCTTAAAACTGTTAAATGTAGGCTTACCAAGACTTTTCGTTAGGATATTAGCTGATATGTATAGAAAAAAATTTGGTATAGTTAAAGTTTTAGGGAAGGGATTATCGTCGCCGTTTGATATTAGAAAAGGAGTAAAACAGGGTAGTAGTATTTCGCCTAGGTTGTTCACGTTGTATATAAATGATATTGTTGACCATTATAAAAAGGTATGGGCCCTACGGTGTCACTAGGGAGCCTGACGTTATCTCTGTTGCTTTTTGCTGATGATGCGGTGTTGATAGGCAAGTCACCAGAGGAGCTCCAAATCTTATTGAGTATATTAGAAGAATATTTAGATAAAAAGAAACTAGTGTTGAATATCAAAAAGACTGAGATTGTGGTTTTTAGAGGAATTCGTGTGAATAATGATGACAAGGAAGTAGAGTTGTATTTTAAAGTTGAAAATGTTAAAGAAAGTGAAAATTTTAAATAACTGAGATTAAAACTTTCACCAAAAACCGGATGGACTTAGCAGGTGAAAGAGATTATTAAGAGAGTTAAAGCAATTTGAGCTGCCATTTTACGTAATTCAAGACTTTTAAGCATAAAAGATCGAAAAATCCATAAATATGTTTTTAATTCTAAATTTTTACCTGCTATCTATTCCGGAGCTGAACTCTGGGGGCATGACCCAGAAGCACAATTGGAATCAATTCAGCTGCAAAACTTTAAAAGATTAATTGGTCTTCACCTAACGACCCATAATCAGGCAATAAAAGGTGACCTAGGAATATTTTCGCTGAGATTGAGTAGATTAGCACAGATGATCCGGTACTGGCTAAAAGTTCTAAGTCTGCCAGAAGATAGGTTAGCACTAGCAGCTTATGTGGAGATGCTGCGGTCAAAACGTAAAAGATCGTGGCCGTATCAAATAAAAAATGTTTTAGATGGATTAGGATTATCTTATATTTGGAATGATGGGCTAGGACCCTCAGATCAGGGTGAGCTGTTTTTGGCCATGATGTTAGAAAGAATAAAAGACCAGGAAGTCCAAATGTGGACCCATGCAGTTAAAACATATGAAACATTGAAGTTTTGTTCCCAAGTAAAAGAGATATTTGGATTTGAATATTATTTTAAATTAGGATTACCGAGGGAGACATTGATGACTGGGTTTTGGATCCGAACAAATTTCCTGCCACTAAAAAATAGAAAAAAGAATATTTGAAAGAAAAAGGGTGGCCCCAGATGCAGATTCATATTACTCTTGCCCCAGATGTAGCCTAGGTATTGAGGATGTGGCCCATATTCTCACCAAGCGTCAGCAACTCTCTCTATTAAGGGGAAAGTATTTTGAGGGTGTTAACTTGTAGTTCCCGGGGATCTTGAAAACGACTGTAAAAAGGACAATCAGGCAGTTATATAAATATGTAAATGAAGCGTTGACATCAATGAGTTAAACTTGATATTTATTTATTTTTCTTGTTGAGTGTAATTAAGAATGCTGTTCTGTAGGGCCTGTATTTTTTGCTTATAATAAATTATTATTATCATTATTATTATTATTATGCACTATTATCCTATTGCATTTTGTGGCATACGAAAATCCTATTGCAATTCTGTGGGTAAACGGTTGTGATCAGCTTATGCAATTAGGTAATCCCATGTTCGCCTTATTATGCAAGGTCAGACCTTGCATAGTAAATTAGGATTAATGGGGGCTCGAGGTAAATGTTATAAGAGAGGGCAAGATTGTCAGTTCAGTTCAATTTCGGACTTGGATAAGAGAAGAGCGATTTTCAACATGAAGAGGAAGTGTGACGTTACGTCGTTTTTTGCACCATTAGGGACCAGGGATGTTTCTGAAAGTGGCGTTAGCGGGACGTCTGCGGAGCATTCATCTACATCTGTGGATCTGAAGGGCACTGGAGCCCTCGTTGAAGCTTCTGAATCACGCACACTGGAACCAACCATGACGCAAAACGCACCAACACCGAGGATGTTGCTCGAGGATGTTAGACAAAGTCCACGGGAAAAAATCGGGTAAACTCCCCCAAGAACAAAAACCCTCGATACGGCCCTGCACCCCACCCTGCCCCTAGCAATTATTTCCAGAGGGCGTGTTGATATTCGAGTTAAATTTATGCCATATTCAGAGCTTTTTAACGAAAATGTATCGTTTCTTAGACTGGGGTATTTGATATCAGTCCCCCTCTGCCAAAAAATTCCTTTAACACCTCCAACCTAACTTTTAAGGTGTAAAAACATATTACCCCAAGGCAATACACGCCACCCTGGTAAACTAAGGATGGCATACAGCACCCTCTGGCACTCTCATTATTCTAAGGGTATTTACAGACATTTTCATTAGAAAAATACACTTCTAAATCCAATGATTTAGGTTTTAGCAATCCACCGGCAAAACGATACAAATCAGTTATATAATACAAATCTAGTTAAAAGAACTTTTAAGAACGGGGCTCTGATGTTGGAGTTTTAGTAATTTTTGGTGAATGGAGTTGGAGTTGGAGTCGGCGTATTGAAAAAGCCAGGAAAAAGAATTGAAATCGGTTATAAATTAAAAAGGTTTTTAAAGAAACCTTTTAGAACGAGGCTCTGAAGCTGTATTTTTAGTAATTTTTTGCCGAGTGGAGTCACAGTTGGAGTCGGTATATTGAATATATCGGGAGCAAGAGTCAAATCGTTTGTAAATTACAAGTGAATTTAAAAGAACCTTTAAAACAGGAATCTGAAGTTGGAGTTTTACAGATGCCCCCAACTCCCCAGCAATAATTTCCAAAGGGCAGGATTTATATTAGGCGCAAATTTTTAGGCATTGTTCAGATATTTCCGAGAACCCTTAACGGAATTACAGCGTTTCTTTGAGTGCAAGTTAGATTCCCCCCCCTTCCATGGTAAAAATTCTTTAACACCTCCATATTAACGTTTAAGCTATAGAACACGCTACTCAATTAATTCACGCCACAATACCATTATTTGACTGCCCCCATAACCCCTAACAATCATTCCTAAGACATTTTTCAGACATTTCTTGTTAAATATTATACCTTATTCCGGTGATTCGAGTTTTCTCATCCCATCCCTGTGTAATACACCATGTGAATTCACACCACCGTGGCATTACATACTTCCCCATCCGTCATCTACGTGGCACCACCCCTCACCACCCTTTAGGACAGTTTCAACCGTTTCACTCCGAAAAAAAGCTAGTGAAAGTAAATTAAACAGTATGTTTTTGAACAGCGAGAAGTCACCATTTCTTTGCTAAAGCATGATACTCCAATCAATTCACGCCACAGTAAGCCACTACTATTGCTCTGTGGCACCCTATGACATCACATAATCATTCCTAAGAGATTTGTCAGACATTTCTCGTCAAAATATATGCTTCAAAACATTAATTCTTGTTTTTTGCAAGCCAATCCATTCATGATGCTCCACAAAACACATCACACCACCTTGGCATTATGCGCCCGGCCCATTGTGGCGAAATTCGACTATGGACATACAAGCATTTAAGGATTTAAGCAATATTTTCAATATTTTAACATTTACTTCATATATTTCATATTTCCTAAGGCTTATGTTCCGAGTTTTGAGAATCTTAGGATAGTATTTTCCATATTTTACTAGTTTTATATATTTTCATTATTTTCCTGGGGTTTAATAGACCCAGGGCATGAAAAATTCAACCTTGGGTGAGACGTAGAACTTAGGCTATCTTTATAGTGTTGTGTCGTGGTTTTTTGTATCACTGTTACCTCCACTGATGTTTCAAAGTGCATTTGGAAGCTTTCTCCTTTGAAACTTATGACTCAGGATGGAATTATAGTGTTGTGTCGTGCTTTATCTTGTTAGTGAAACCTCTCTTGATATTTCAAAGTGCTTTTTTAGGAAACATATGACTCAAGATGTTTTTTTTAGTGTTGTGTCAAGCTTTATCATGTCATTGTTACCTCTGCTGAAGTCTCAAATTGCATTCTGGAAGTTTTCTTGTTTGAAACATATGATTCAAGATTTTTTTTGTAGCTTTAAGTCGTGCTTTATCTTGACTGTGTTACAACTGTTGATGTTTTAAAGTTCATTTTCAAGGTTTCTCATTTGATACCTATGACTCAAGATGATTTTGTAGTGTAGTGTCAGGGTTTGTCTTTTCACTTTTACCTCAGTTGATGTTTCGAAGTTCCCTTTGGAATTTTTTCGTTTGAAATTTGTCGCTCAGAATGTTTTTCTAGCGTTGTGTCGGGGTTTGACTTGTCAGTGTTACCTCAGTTGATGTTTTAAACTGTATCTTGGAATTTTTTTTGTTTGAAACTTATGACTCAGAATGTTTTTATACTGTTGTGTCGTGGTTTATCTTGTCAGTGTTACCTCTATCGATGTTTCAAGTGTATTTTGGAAGTTACTTGCATGAAACGTACGACTCGATATTTTGTAGTGTTGTAGCTTATCTTGCTTGTGTCACTTCAATTGATATTTTCAAACTGCATTTTGGAAGTTTTTTACATTTGAAACATATGACTTGGCGTATTATTGTAGTGTTGTGTTTTTGTGTATCTTGTAAGTGTTACCTCTATTAATGTTTCATACTGCATCTTAGAAGTTTTCTCATTTGAAACATATGACTCAAGATGTTTTTGGTAGTGAGGTGTCACGCTTTATCTAGTCTATGTTACCTCATTTTGGAAACTACTTCACTTTGGAAAGTTTCTCGTTTGAAACGTATGACTCAGGATATTTTTGGACTATTGTGTCGGGATTTGTTTTTTGAAACGTATGACTCAGAATGTTCTTGTAGTGCTGTGTTGTGGTTTATCATGCCAGTGTTACCTCAGCTGATACTTTCAAAGTGCATTTTGGAAGTTTCTCGTTAGAAACGTGTGACTCAGAATGTTTGTGTACGGTTGTGTTGTGTTTTTTCTTGACATTGTTACCTCACTTGATGATTCAAAGTTTATTTTTGAAGTTTTTGTTTGAAACATATGAGTCACAATGTTCTTGTAGGGCTTTGTCGTGGTTTATCATACCAATGTTACCTCAGTTGATGCTTTCAAAGTGCATACATAAGCTACAACACTACAAAAATATCTTGAGTCGTAGGCTTCATAGGAGAAACTTCCAAAATACACTTTGAAACATCGATAGTGGCAACAGTTACAAGATAAAACCGACACATTAGTATAAAACATTCTGAGTCATACGTTTCAAAGGAAAAAAATTCTAAGATGCAGTTCTAAACATCAACTGAGGAGACACTGCCAAGTCAAATCCCGACATAAAACAAGAAAAACATCTTGATTGATACGTTTCAAACGAAAAAATTACAAAATGAACTTTGAAACATCAACTTAGGTAACAGTAACAAGACAAACCCTGACACTACACTATAAAAACATCTTGAGTCATACGTAGCGAACGAGAAACTTCCAAAATCAATTTTGAAACATCAATAGATGTAACATAGTACGAAAAAAAAATGTCTTGAATCAAATGTTTCAAACGAGAAAACTTCCAAAATGCAATTTGAGACATCAACAGAGGTAACACTGACATGATAAAGCATGACCCAACACTATAAAAAATATCTTGAATCATGCGTTTTCTTTGAAAAAAATGCACTTGGAAAAATCAAGAGAGGTAACAATGAAAAGATAAAGGATGACACAACAAGGGAGAAGGCTTCCAAATGTACTTCGAACATCAATGGAGATAACAATGATACGAAAAACCATGACACAACACTATGAAGATAGCCTAAGTCATACGTCTCACTCGTGGCTGAATTTTTTCATGCCTTGGATCTATTAAACCCCAGGAAAATAGTGAAAAATATATAAAAATAATAAAATATAGAGCATAATACCTTGAAATTTTCAAACCTCGGACCATAAGCCCTAGAAAATATTAAATACATAAATTAAATGTTAAGATATTGAAGATAATTTTAAATCCATAAGTGTTTGTATATCCATAGTCAAAGTGTCCCCGCAGTGGGCCGGGCACGTAAGGCCTTGGTGGTTTGATGTGTTTTGTGGAACATCATGAATGGCTTGGCTTACGAAAAACAAGAATTAATAGGTTGAAGCATAAATTTTTACAAAAAATGACTGAAAAATGTCTTAGGAATGATGATGTGATGTCAGAGGGTGCCACAGAGCCATAGTAGTGAAGTACTATAGCGTAAATTGGTTGGAGTATCATGCTCTAGCAAAGAAATGGTGACTTCTTACTGTTGAAAAATATACTCCGTAATTTAGGTTCACTGGCTTATTTTCTTAGTGAATCGGTTGAAAATGTCCTAGGGGGGAGATGAGGGATGGTTCCACGTGTATGACGGATAGGGGGGTTTGTAATTTCACGGAGGTGTGAAGTGAAATAGTGTATTACGTAGGGATGGGTTAGTAAATCTTGAATCACCGGATTGAGGCAAACTTTTTAACAAGAAATATTTGAAAAATTTCTAAGGAATATTGTTAGGGGCTGTGGAGGCAGTCAAATAATGGTACTGTGGCGTGAATTCCATGGAGTAACTTGTTCTACAGTTTAAAATTTAAGATGGAGGTTTTAAAGAACATTTACCATGGATGGGGGGGGGGGCAAAAATCTAACTTGCGCTCAAAGAAACGCTGTATTTCATTAAGGGTTCTCGGAAATACCTCAACAATGCCTAAAAAATTGCGTCTAATATCAATCCTGCTCTCTTGAAATGATTGCTAGGGAGGTGAGGGCATCCGCAAAGCTCCCACTTCAGAGTCCCATTTTAAAGGTTCTTTTAACTTCGTCTGTAATTTATAACAGATTTGATTCTTGCTCCAGACATTTTCAATATACAGACTCTAACTCTGACTCCATTCAGCAAAAAATTACTTAAAGTCCAACTTCATAGCCTCGTTCTAAAATTTTCCTTTAACTACATCAGTGATTTTTAACCGATTTCAACTCCAATTTCTGACGCTTGCAATACGTCGACACTAAGTCCGACTCCATTCAGCAAAAAATTACTGAAAGTCCCACTTTATAGCCTAGTTCTAAAAGTTTCTCTTAACTAGATTCGTTATATATAACTGATCTGTATCATTTTAAGGGTTTATTGTTAAAACATAAATTATTGGATTTAAAAGCATATTTTATGATGAAAATATCTGTAAATGCCCTTGGAATAATGCGAGTGCCAGAGGGTGCCACATACCATCCTTAGTTAAACATGGTTGCTTGTACTGCCTTGGATTAATATGTTTTTACACCTTAAAACTAAGGGTGGAGGTGTTAAAGAAATTTTTCGGCAGAGGGGGACTAGAATCTAACATCCCAGTCTAGGAAACGACGCATTTTCATTAAAAAGCTATAAATATGGCATAAATTTAACTCTAGTAACAACGCGCTTTCTGAAAATGATCGCTAGGGGGTGGGAAGGCGTATTGCCAGGATATTGTGCAATATGCATAATTTTAGCTTAAAGAAAACGGGGTATTTTGCTTAAAAGCTCTTAATATGTCTTAAATCGTATCTAATATCAACCTTTCCCACTGGAAATGATTGCTATGGGGAGGGTGGGGTGTATTGTCACGATGGTGTGATAACTCACATCCAACTCAAGGAAACGATTCATTTTCGGTAAAAAGTTCTTCACGGGCTTTAAATTTGAATCTAATATTAGCCATACCCCCTGGTATTGCATGCTAGGACCCCCGACTTTCTATAATACATGGTTCTTTTTGCATATATTACGATAAGCCTTTTTTAATGTTTTTGTTTTGTTTGTCATGCCTTTTAACTGTTTTGTCTGTGTTTTTAATATTGTTTGTAAAATTCTTGAAAATAATAAAACTTTTATTTACAAAGTCTGTGTTTTTAAGTTTTCTTGGTTAGCAAGATCAAGGTGTTTAAACAATTTAAGTATCCCTTAGTCCTTATCGCTAGAAATACATTTAGAGCAATTCGATCTAAAAATAAATATTTTCTCTGCGTGTTCTGCATAATCGATTTTACACCTGGCCAGTAGAAGCTTGGAATCTCGCCAGATGTGTCATTGAATAGTCGGAGGTGCGTCTTGTGACGTCATGGGAATGTGCTATTTCTTGAAAGTATTTCCCTTATACAGAATATTGAGAATGGGAGTTAAGTCATGTTGCTTACAGCGCTTTCCCACTGGAAGAAATTTGAGCTTTCGAGTCCTAGGAAGGTCAAAGAACTAAAAAAAAAGAAATGCTTTGAACCATTCGGACGAAAACTAAAATGCCAAAAAAAGGTATTATGCGACAGTGATGCTCGCCGTCATTGCATAAAAGTGTTTTCTGACCTTACATAAAGTGTGCTCCGTCATTAAGTTAAAAGAAAAAAAAACTGCTATGAAGGTTTTGCGCGAAAAATAAAAAAAAATAGCAATAAAGTATAAGATGATAGTGATGGTTGGGCAATCCTTACGTGACATCACATAAGGTGTATGCTGTCGTTAAGTTACAAGTGGGGATTTCATATGGGTTTCTGACGCAAGGTTACATAAAATCATGTCAAGTCTATTACACCTGACCGTTTAAAAGCGGGGTAAGACATGTGATATCATTGGAGTCCAGAGGAGTGTGTCATGAGATTCTTGCCAACTGTGTTCCCTTTAATAGGACAGGTGACCGCATTGCACAGGTGTGAGGGATAATGAACTCCCCTATCTGGCCCTTTTAAATCCCATGCTAGTTAAAGCGCGAGGGCGTGTTCCCCTTGATAGTTCGGCTACTCACCCCTATTATTACTACTTGTCCATTATCCCGACCACACTCCGAATACTCATATAAAAAAAAATACTGGAATTCCGGGAATCTTGCCAGCCGACCGGTAGAAATAGGTGACCGCATTGCCCAGGTGCGAGGGACTGGGAGTTACACTTGTACACCCCCTATGGGACCCACGGAAATTCCATGTTAATCTGCTATCTCTGTCGTAGATTAGATTGAGGGTGTGTTGTGACGTCAGAGGGTATGTCACTGAAATCCCATGCAATTTTTTCCTATGGATGACTTTAAAATCCAATACCATTTTTCCCATGTTTTAGAATCCTATGTTGTAGGAATCTGGGATCCGTTGTAAAATCCTATGTTTTAGGAATCTAGGGAGGGCATGTTGCAGAAATCCTATGGGAAAAGGAAGGGCATGTTTCAGAAGGCCTTATGGCATTACTACCGCAAATGGCTGCACCCACCCCATCGGGGTACACGCAAGAACCAACACTTCTTGATGGTTCTAAGCCGGCTTAAGTGCTTCGGTGTACACTTGAGAAAAAGTTTTTGTCTGTATTCTGCATTGGTTCTCTGACCATTGCTTTTCCAGAGGCAAAAAGAATTTCAATGGTTTAAAGAATATGAAAATTGCATCTTGGAATGTTACGACGTTAAAAACAACTATCGTATCGACATTTTGACTGACAAATTTAGATGCTTCAAACTAGGATTTTCAAAAACTCATATCCCTGAAAGTTTGAGGAAAATGTATAAACTTAGGGATGTTTTGTGAATTCAGGGTGCTAGAATCGTTTAAAAGTTAATGTTAAGAAGACTAAGTTGCTTAGAATAGGGGTGAGTGAAAAGGAAATGGTGACGTTGGGTAACAAAAAGATCGATCAAGTGGACAGCTTTACTCATTTGGGTAGAATTATTAATAAAGACGATGGGTGCAGTGGAGACGTTAAAGGTAGAATAGCCAAAGCCCAAGGTGTGTTTTCACAGTTGAAAATATTTTTGAAGAATATGAAGATAAGTCAGCAAACCAAAACTAGTATATTGGAAGCTACAGTGATGACAGTGGTGAAATCTGGTTCTTAAGCATGGGCGCTAGTAGAGTAGTAGGTACTAATTCTACAAGACATATATCAAATACTATTTTTTTCTAAAAGAAATATATAAAATACTATGTTATTCTACCAGACATATAGCAAATACCATGTTATTCTACCAGACATATAGAAAATACCATGTTATTCTACCAGACATATAGCAAATATAATGTAATTATAAAAGACAAATAGCAAATATTATGTTATTCTACAAGACATATAGGAAATATCATGTTATTCTAGCAGACACATAGCAAATACCATGTTATTCTACAAGACATATAGGAAATACCATGTTATTCTACGAGACATATAGCAAATACTATGTTATTCTACAAGACATATAGCAAATACTATGTTATTCTACAAGACATATAGCAAATACTATGTTATTCTACAAAACATATAGCAAATACTATGTTATTCTACAAGACATATAGCAAATACTATGTTATTCTACCAGACCTATAGCAAATACTATGTTATTCTACCAGACATCTAGGAAATGTAATATTATTCTACAACGCCCCCGTACCAAACAGGTTTTTTTCTGGTAGTCCTATCTACAGGTCATCACACTCTTTCAAAGAGAGTGAGTATCCTCTCACATAGTCTTATACTTCTGCCACTTTACGTTCCTTCCGGTTTTTTCTGGTAGTTCTACTTCTACAGGAGCATTACACTCTTTGCCAGGGGAATGACGCAATTTCAAAGTTCAATGTCTTTTTGGTGATAAAGCCAAACCAGCACGTCTTGTTTCGTTGTTATGCAATTATTCTTTGTATATATTCAACTTTCATATTTGATTCTCCATCAGTTTGAATAGTTTATATTCGAGATTACAGGCATTTTTTGTAAAAAGCATTTACATAGAAAAATGGATAATTCTATGCAATTTTTGGTGAGTAAAAAATATTCTCATTATTATATTAAAAAGAAATTGTCATTAAGTTAAGGAAGAAATTCTTTCCTTACGCTAGAACTAAGGGCACTTAGAAGCCTGTTGTTTTTAGGAACTGAAAAAACCTCTAATTCTCTTATAGGTTGAAATTTACGGTGTGATTTTTTATCGAGATCAATGGGTCTTTTAGATGTTTTTTTGAAAAAAGTGCTTAGCTTTCGATCGATAATTTGGGATCATAATAAAATGTTGATTTTTTCATGTATTGATTGTTACAAAAGCTTCCTTTTTATCAAGATCAATAACCCTTTTTTTAGGGGTGTTTTTGAAAATACTTCCAGGCCAGTCTGCAAAAAAAAAAAAAAATTGTGTTGTCATTAATTTAAGGAAGAAATTCTTTCCTTGTACTGTGTGGTTACCTCTTTTAAAAATGTATTAATTGTTACAAAAGCTTCCTTTTTATCAAGATCAGTGGCTTTTTTTTTAGGAATGTTTTTGAAAATAATTCTAGGCCAGTCTGCATTTAAGGTGTGATTTTTATAAATATCAGTGGCCTTTTTAAGGATGTTTTTGAAAAAAAGTGCTTAGCTTTCGATCAGTAAGTTGAGATTAGAATAAAATGATGATTCTTTTAATGTATTAATTGTTACAAAAGCTTCCTTTTTATTACAGTGTGATTTTTTTTTTTTATAGAGATCAGTGGTTTTTTTTTTTAGGGATGTTTTTTTGAAAATATTTCCTGGCCAGTCGGATTTTAATAATCTCTTCCTTACATTTTTTGCATTCAAACCCCCCCCCCCCCCATTTCTTCAAAAATAAAATTTGTTACCTTATAACCCTATTTAATAAATAACATTGTTAGCTTAGCTATATGGAAGTAGTTGACTTTCACATGCAATTCTTCTCCATATTGTTTAATAAGGAACGCAAATGTTACTTTTTAAGTTTGAATTTACAAATACAGTCACGGAAGCATGGACGTAGGGGGGGGGAGGAGCAGTTTATAAAAGGCCCTCCATCCCACTATCAAAACCCCTGATTTTGAAATCAAGATGTTTTTTTACACTACTTTAGATGTCTAACATAAACTGAATTATTTTACAAAAACCCAAAATGCATTTTTGCTACATGATAAATTTTTTGTTTTTTTTTTTAAAGGAAGAAGAGACGTGCAATAATCCCCCTTCTGAGAAGAAAGCGAGATATGGCGAACCTTCATTAATACAGGCCACAAGAGCGTCTGTTATCAAATTCGCTGGAAAAGTTACACACGATCGGGACCATGCATCGAGCACCCGACTTATAGTGACAGAGCCCTCTGACCCCCGCGTTAGTTCCATGGCAACTGGAAGGAAGTTGAAAAGGGATGAGCTCGACTCCCTTCAAGTTTTGCAAAGGAGCTCAGATATAGAAGTCCAGTCAGAATTTGTAAGCATATACATAATTTTTTTTCTATCCCTATTTTCAAAAATAAGACAAAATTTTCTCAGGCGCATAGCTTTTGATGAGTAAAAACTTAAAAATTTTTCTCTATGCTATTTAATTTTCTTTCATTAACCAAATTAATGATATTTATGGGGTGCTTATCATGCATTTCTATAAAAAACTTACCTTGTAACTTCTAACCAAGATACATTATAATGCAATAATTCCTTTAAAAAAAAAAAAAAACGATTGGATATTTCACGATCGGCAAGTCATCCTTAAACTGATATTATTCCGCTACAACCATTTGAATTGTATCAGATCGTCCCCATCGCTTTGAATTGTAAATGGGTTTCCTGTGACAGGAAGAGGTTTTACTAATCACCAATGATGGGTTTCACAACTCAGGCAATTATTTTCGTTTTTTAAAGGTTCAAGAAAAGAATGAGACTGTTCTATTTGAACAGTTTTGTGAAGTCCGATACCCCTCCAACTCGCAAAGGGTATTGATCCTC
>NC_142811.1:16687811-16712811 GCF_049724085.1 Artemia sp. Qi Xiang Cuo
CCAAGAAGTTTAAATTTATAGGTTTTTATCGAAACGAAGAAGCATTGTTTTGCAGGTGGAGTAAATTTGTCCCATTTCTATTAAAATTTATATTTAAAAATGAATTAAATTATAGTAAAGCGGTATAGCAGTCAAACTGATAGTATAGACTTCGCTATTTACTGTAAAAACTAAAATTGTAATTTAATCAACTCCAAAACTTAACTAATGCTTTCCATATCTATTAAAACTTACATTTAAAATTCAGTTATAGTAAATTATAGTAAAGCGATATAGCTGCCAAACTGATAATATAGCATATATAGTACAGCGTAGAAAATATAACAGAGTATATTATAGTGTACTAGTATATTATAGTGTACAATAGCAAACTATAGTAAAGCAATCAAACTTACGTGACTTCCCCTTCTTCAAAAACTATATCACCACTAGTGTCTTCATAGTCAACTCCAGGAGTTGCTGTTCCTTCTTCCGTATAGTATGGTACAATAATCCTGTTTTTGGCTCCACCACAGCGCATTATGTTGACCTCAATTGACCCAATAGACTCATTTATAGTTTCTTCACGAGACGTCAGGCTAAATATACCTAGAAATAATAAGAGTCAATAACGATAGATTAAATAAAAAAGCAAGTTTTTTCAACTGAAAGTAGGGAGCAATATTAAAACTTAAAACGAACAGAAATTATTACGCATATAAGAGGTTTTTTTTGAAAATAATAAAAAAAAACTTTAGCATAAAGAGTGAGTTATTTCTGAGGGGAAATATGCGCAGTAATTTCTGTTCATTTTAAGTTTTAATGCCGCTCCTTACTTTCAGTTCAAAAAACTTGTTTTTTTATTTAATTTCTGATTGTTATGTTAAATAATGCTGGGAAATCCGACGCCCCCTTGGAAAATTCTCTTCGGCGGCGTCATTTTATTCTCAGCTAGAGGGGGGGGAGGGCTAAGCAAATTCTGTGGGGCTCCTAAAGTGACCGGCTCACAGTTATTTAAGAGCAATATTTCTTCAAATGGTTTGCACAAGCCTCCCCCAAAATCGATTAATAATAGTTAGAAGCAATTTAAAAGTGTTTAACGAATACAGAGAAAACTTAAGTTAGAAAGTAATTTACAGTTTTATTGCAACACTGGGAATCGACAAGGTCTCATTTTTCCAAAAATATCAACTACAGCATCGAAATCTTACAATTTCACAAGTTTTTTCACTAAATATCAACATCAGATCCCTGAGCCTTTCGTTGCTCATTGTTGATCCTGAATAGGTTTTAATCCGGCTTAGTGTAGAAAAGAATCCCTCATTATTAATCGTTGTGGTAGGCAGAGTAATGAAAATTTGTATAATTTTCAAAATTTCGGAATATGCTTCGACATTGCTTTCAGACAATCGCGAATTTCTAAGCCATCTTTCGGTTTATTGGCTAAAGAGTCGATGCATCTTCTCACAAGAACCATTTGCGAGGCCAATAGTGTTATGTCAATATAATCTTCTTTGTAATGCGCTGTTATACTAGCTAGTCGGCTAGGATTGAGTAAGTGCGGCGAATGAACATCTAACGCAGAGATTTACTCTAACAGTGGAAGAGCATCCATGAAGTGGCTTTCAAATTTGGAGCACAATCTGTCTGTCAGAAAAAAATAATCCCTTCTGAAACCATTTTTGGTTGATTATTTCTCTTCAGAAAGATTCCAGAAAGATGAAAAGTCAGAATTCTGAAAATTTTTGCAAAATGTCATCAGTGAGGCCACACTTACAAGAAAATTAATTGCTTTATGGAAGATTTCATCAAAACCATCGTCAGCTTGCATTTCTATAATTTTCTCCCGCGTAGCTGCAATAAGACCAGTAGCTCTAAAAAAAAAGGTCTACCTCCTGCAGCTGCCTAGACAGAGTTCATGGCACAAAAGAAAATGTTCCGCTAGATACAGTATAAATAAAAATTCAAATGTTTGGAGTCTGTTTGCGACTCCGTGGGCCTGAACTGCCAATTCTCCGTCACTGGATGTTCTGGTAGTTCAACCACAAAACGGACAAAATACAGTTGAATCTATTCAGTACTTTGTTCAACGATATATTCCAGTATGCTCATCCGGTAGCAGGTGAATTCTCCAGCTGAAGAACAATCATACCAGCGGCTTTCTGAGCATTAACAAACAGTTGGTAGCGTGTATTGCATTTCGCAATTAATCAGTACAGCCCTTCAAGAATGAAGAAGAAATATGCCATTCACCTGAAGTTTGGAATGCAATCACCCAACACTGGTATATGAGCATGACAGTTAATGTAAATTGCATGCAGTGTAATTGCTCTAATATGGGCTTGAACACCTGAAAAGTGGCCGCTCATGACACTGGCTTGGTATTTTCACAGAAAAATTGAAAAGAATAAGGTTTCACACCCTTCCCCTATGGATGTAAATTTGTTTCCCCCTCATAACTTTTCTTGAATTGACACCAATTGATAGGTCTGATTTTTCTTTCGATGCTTAGGTTGTTTGTTTCATGTTTTTCTTACATTTTTTTGTAAGTAGTAGATTATAGAGCCCTCAACAAGCAGGTAGTTAGCGATAAATTTCTTCTACCAAGAATAGATGAAATTCTTGACTCAATTTCAAGCAAAAACGAAATTTTTACTTCTTTGGACCTTACCCAAGGCTACCACCAAGTGAAAATAGCCGAAAAGGATGGCCACAAAAGTTTATTTTTCGCATCCGAACATGGCTCTTATAAATACTTAAAAGTACCATTTGGACTGAAAACAAGTTCAATTGCACTATGTGGATCCCTATTGCACCTGTTAAATGGATTGAAGAACATAATTCATTTTGTTGGTGATGTTATATGCATGGGGCAAAACACTGGACAGAACTTAGAAACACTAGCCAAGGTGTTCGAGAAGTTCAGTCAAGGCAATTTAAAATTCTGGCCTGAAAAGGTAAATTTATTTCTACCTCTGGTTAAATTTTTAGGAATAGTAGTAACCCAGGTAGAGGTATTCCCAGTCACTGATAAAATGAAATGTTTCGAGAACCTCAAGCTCTCCAGAACTACGAACAAATTTAAAGAAATTTTAGGTCTTACTGGCAACCTTAGAAAATTTTCGTGCGCAATAACGCTCACGTTGCGAAGACCCTCACAAAATTAACTAGGGGCATTTCCCACAAGATCACCTGGTCCTAGAAAGCACACAATTCCCTAGTATGTCTAAAACAACCGCTCACTTCATAATCTATATCGTCAGTTCTTTATTTCAAAAACTGATAATTTATGGTTACAACCGATGATACTTCAAAAGGCAATGGCGCGATTCTTTCGCAAATAATCCCAGGAGAACACCCTATTTATCTAGAAGAAACGCCTAAACAAAACAAATAGAAAAATTTAGATGGTACTCGAGTAGAACTTTATCAAAAGGCGAAATTAGTTATTCCACATCAAACTCAGAATTATTATCTATTATCCACCACTTGGACAAAATTGGAAATTATTTAATTGATGGAAAATTTATACTACGATAAGAACATAAGAGCTTGCAAAGCCTGCGCACATTTAAAAACCCCACGGGCATTCTATCTAGATGGATTTTGAAAATCCAAGACATAGATTATGAATTTGAACACTTAAAAGGTAAACAAAATGCAACTTGTGACTTTTTGAGTAGATACCCAGAAAATAGTCCGTCGGACACTGAAGAAAAATAAGTCAATGCTATTAATTCTAAGAGCAAAGACAAATGCAAGAAAAACAATGTCAAAGACATAGTAAAAGAAAATCAGATTTACAATTGTCTCTTGTCCTTGAAAATCATAAAAAGAAATCAAAAAAAGGACGAGATGTGTATAGTACTAATTGATTATTTTGTGAAGGATGATACGTTGCCAGATAAATTAAAAATTCTTAAACAAGAGATAAATGATTTTTACTATGATCTCGATGATGAAATACTGTGTAGAATCGTGACTGCTGAGACAAACAGAAACCAAACCTCGATAATTCCTGTTTTACCACAAAACTTGATAGTGCCTGCATTTGAATATTTCATTCAGATACAGGCAGACATCATGCAGTAATGAAAACTATCGATAAATTGAAACAATCTCTTTACGCACAATGATTTCTGGCGAAACTTAAAGAATTGGTAAGCTCAAGCAAAGCATTTGAGTTGAGAAAAATCCCCCCAGCTAACTCGAATTCTCCAATGGGTAGGATACCGGTAGCAAACTACTCCTTTGATATTATATCATTTGACCTATACGGGAAAAGTTGATGCCTACCTGTTTCTAGCAGAGATTATACTTGTATCCTTTCGATCAAAGATCATTTTTCCGGATTTACTTTTATAAAAACCTTAAAAAATCAAGGTGCTTATGCCAAATGTAAGACGTTAGCAAAATTGTTTCTACAATTTGGCATCCCTAATAAAATTTTGAGTTAAAACGGGGGAAATTTCTTTTCGAAAGTAAAAAAAGACTTAATGAATTTTTTTAATATAGAGTAATTTGTGACAGCCCCGTAGCAACCACAAGCTAATGTTAAAACAGAAAAAAGGTATTACATATTTTCCAAATTTCTAAGTATTTATATGAAAGACCATACGAATGACTGGGATAAATTCCTACCTTATTTAACTAACATGATCAACACTGCTTATTCCGAATCAATAAACGACAATCCATTTTATTTACTTTTTGGTCGTGATTTTAGAATCCAGTGTAATGAGATTATTGAATCTCGGCAGTATTATAACGACTCAAAAGATTATAAAAAAGAGTACATAAATAGGAAGAAAAAAACTTACAAAATAGTTAGGCAAGAGCTAGAAAAATGTAAAATAAACCAAGAGCCAAGAAACCAACCCAAAGTCAAGGGGAATATAGATTTCAAAGTAGGAGACTTCGTTTACCTAAAGAACGAGGCAAAAACGGAAGGAAAAAAACTTCCCAACAAATATTCTGGACCGTACAGAATAGTCAAAAAGTATGATAACGAATATACTTTTAAACTCGAAACCCCCGATCGTAGAAGAGTTTAGAAGGTGCATGTTTGCCGAATAAAAATAGAAAAATTTCCAGAGAGACGGGCATCACATTCCTCTTCTACTGATTCGTCAGATTTGGAAAATGAGCCCCCTAGGTCAAGATTGGCAGAGCTAAAACCCTTTGAATTTCAAGCAAGATTATTTTGAGAATGACAGTGATGAGGAAAACTTTGAAGAATTTTTAGCCATGAAAAATGTAGTTATTCCTAAGAAAAAATCCCTAATACCAGGATTTTCTCCTGAAATAAAAACGCCAAAAAGTCCAAAAAGTTAATCATCGGCCAGCGCAGGAGATTTAGATTATACAATATCTCCAAAAACCCAATTTTTCCCCAATAGAATTTCGACCTACTGTCTCCCCAAAAGATTTTCAATCAATTTTGTTTACCCTGTAACTTTATTAAAAAGATCCCTGTCTTTAAAAGAAGAAATAAATAAAGCCGCAAAGACCCCCGGTAACAAGGTAAAGAAAGTTCCCCTCGAAGATTTAACTAATACATGCCTACAAGAGGCTATAGCTTTAATAGATTTTCCCATTAAAACGAGTCGAAGTACATTACCCGAGAATAAAACTCCCAAGGACGACCAGCAAGGTCAAGATCATGATATAACTGTGTCCAAGGTCAAACCTAAACAGTGGACTTCACGGAGGGAATCCCTATTGCAAAGAATGCCCCATCCCCCTGAAGACATGGCCTTCAAACAATGGAGGAACCCCGCAAAAACTATAAAGTAAAATATTGAGTACGAATTGATTATTAGAATAATTAAATAAGAATTTGACTGATATTTTTAGCAAGAAAAACGGCAAGTAAAAAGGATGACTAAACACTAAAAACCTAAAAATAGAGCAAAACACGATTCAGATCAAGTTCTAGCTATGAATAGTGTCAGATTATCGAATTTTTAAGTCAAGTTAGGCATATTTAATTTACCTTTGATTAATTTTCTTCATAGTTAAATTTTTTTTTTCAATCTTCACGTGGAAGGCAATTTCAGTAGGGATTCTACATCTTAGAAAACTCTTATGCCCATTGTCGAGAGGAGATTTTGCCTCGACCTAATTTATGCATAAGACTATTAGTAAAGATATTTCTGTCATCACCTTGCAGTCTTATTATTGGTAGAAATTAAACGATTAGTAAAAAAAACTTTTGTTTTTGATGACATCAATCTTTGTTTGGACCTGGGTCTATTTTTCATAGAAAATCCGAGGGGACCGCCAAAACCCAACAAATTAAAAAGTACATGGGCTTTGGGTTTCTCCCCAGGCTTCCCACAAAACTTGGTCCATCTATTTAGATTTGATTACATAACTTAATACTGAGTAGGGGATCATTTCCATAGTTCATTTGTAGAATATAAGTTGAATTCCATAGAGGAGTATGAATTCAAAGTACGAATATCACCGCCCATATCATCGTACAGAATCGATGATATTGACTTTGAAAACATGACCTCCCCTCTCCATGATATAAGTTCCGTTATTGATCTCAATAACTGGGTACATTATAGGCTATCCAACTGATTAATTCTCATTTATAGGGGCATAGTTGATTTTTGTAGGGTAGCTACCTAGTAGGATAAATGTGCCACAGAGGACCTAAAACACTGTTTGTCACCATTGGTCTACCACGAGCTTCCCACCTTGGGCCTTTCTCTCTGATCGCCGACGTTTTGACATCACTTGTATTATATATATTTTTTTCATTAATATTTACTTGGTTAACTTTACTTGCACACTGTTAAATTGGTGTTAAATTTATTATCTTTGAAATTTGTCTTTACATTAATTAGGGATATTTCCATCTGTCAGGTTTTTTAACCGTTCTGCCTGACTGTGTCGTTATTTTCTCCTCTGTTTCTTGTGGTTTTTTGTTTTTTGGTTTTTCTAGCGAAATAAGGTCAAACTTTTTGTATTGTTTTTTTCCAAAATTCTTGCCCTTTAAATCTTGTTTCCTTCACGTGTGCAGCTACTGAATTCGGTTTTGATTTCCCTATTTCTTTGACTACTATATGGTCTGATTTGCCGTCGGACTCTTCGGAACTGGTTTCCGATGAATCCGGATTAGAACTTTTAGAGGTGGCACTTTTTGAGGTGTCACCTGCCCTTCCTTCGTAAATTTCTACTCCCCTGGAAGTAGAAGGTTTATTCCCTAGGTCATCGCCTTGAGTTCTCAACTCGGGGGATTTGAAAGATTCTTGAGAGCTTTGGGAGGAATCAATAGTTTTTGCGGGGTTCCTCCATTGTTTGAAGGCCATGTCTTCAGGGGGATGGGGCATTCTTAGCAATAGGGATTCCCTCCGTGAAGTCCACTGTTTAGGTTTGACCGTGGACACAGTTATATCATGATCTTGACCTTGCTGGTCATCCTTGGGAGTTTTTTTTTCGGGTAATGTACTTTGACTTGTTTTTATGGGAAAATTTATTAAATCCATAGCCTCTCGTAGGTTTGTTTTACTTAAATTTTTGGGAGGAGTTTCTTTACAGTAATACCGGGGGTTTCTACAGCTCTGTTTAATTTTTCCTGTAAAGACAGGGGCCTTTCTATCGGTGTTGCAGGGGAAACCATATCGTCTGGAAATCTTTTGGGGGGACATGAGTTCTAAATTCTATCGGGGAAAAATTGGGTTTTTGGAGATATTGTATAACCTAAATCTCCTGCGCTCGCCGATGAATTACTTTTTGGACTTTTTGGCGTTTTTATTTCAGGACAAAATCCTGGTATTAGGGATTTTTTCTTAGGAATAACTAGATTTTTCATGGCTAAAAATTCTCCAAAGTTTTCCTTATCACTGTCACCTTCAAAATAATCTTGTTGAAAATTCAAAGGTTTTAGCTCTGCCAATCTTGACCAAGGGGGCTCATTTTCTGAATCTGACGAATTACTAGAAGAGGGTTGTGATACCCATCTCTCTGGAAATTTCGCTCTTTTTATTCGGTTAACATGCGTCTTGTAAGTTCTTCCACTATTTGGGTTTTCCATTTTAAAAGTATAATCGTTATCGTACTTTTTGACTATTCTGTACGGTCCAGAATATTTGATGGAAAGTTTTTTCCTTCCGTTTGGGCCTCTTTCTTTAGGTAAACGAAGTCTCCTACTTTGAAATCTATACTCCCCTTGACTTTGGGTTGGTTTCTAAGCCCTTGGTTTATTTTAAATTTTTCCAGCTCTTGCCTAACTATTTTATAAGTTTTTCTCATCCTATTTATGAATTATTGTTTGTAATCTTCTGAGTTGTTATAACACTGCCAAAATTCAATAATCTCTTTACACGGGACTCTGAAATCACTAACGAAAAGTAAATAAGATGGGTTGTCTTTGGTTGTTTTGGAATAAGCAGAGTTAATTACGTTAGTTAAATAATGTAATAATTTATCCCAGTCAATCCTATTGTCTTTCGTATAAATACTTAATACGTTCGAAAATATTTTATGCCTGTTTTCTATTTTACCATTAGCTTGTGGGTGGTATGGGGCTGTCACCATTTTCTCTATATTAAGAAAACTCATTAAGTCTTTTGTTACTTTCGAAACAAAATTGCTCCCGTTGTCACTCAAAATTTTATTAAGAATGCCAAATTGTAGAAATAATTTTTCTAACGCCTTACCTGTGGCATAGGCACCTTGATTTTTTAATGCTTTTGCAAAAGTAAATCCGGAAAAATGATCTATAACCGAAAGAATACAAGTATGGCCTCTGCTAGAAACAGGTAAGCCTCCACTTGTCCCGTATAGGTCAAATGAGATAATATCGAAAGGGTACTTTGCTACCGGGATCCTTCCCATTGGAGGATTTGAATAAGCTTGGGGGATTTTTCTCAAGTTACGTGCTTCGCATGTACTTACAAATTCTTTAAGTTTTGTCAGCGCAGATTGTACGTAAAAATATTGTTTCAATTTATGGAACGTTTTCATTACCCCTAAATGTCCACCTATTTCTGAATGAAAATATTCAAATGCAGGCCTTATTAAGTTTTGTGGTAACACAGGTATTATCGAGGTTTGGTTTCTGTTTGTCTCGGTGGTCACAATTCTACACAGTATTTCTTCATCCAGATAATAGTAAAAATTATCTATCTTTTCTAAGAGTTTTGAATTTTTTCCGGTAACGCATCATCATTCACAAAATAATCAATTAGTGCTACACACATTTCATAATTTTTTTTGCTTTCTTTTTATATTTTCAAAGGACAAGGGACAATAGTTAATCTTTTTTTCTTTTATTGTGTCTTTGACTTTGTTTTTCTTACATTTGTGTTTGCTTTTAGTATTAATAGCATTAACTTCATTTTCTTCAGTTTCTGACGGAGTATTTTCTGAGTATCTACTCAAAAATTCACAAGCTATATTTTGTTTACCTTTTAAATGTTCAAATTCGTAATCTAGGTCTTGGATTTTCATAATCCATCTAGCTAGAATGCCCGTGGGGTTTTTAAATGTGCGCAGTTACTGCAAGCTTTTATGGTCTGATCGTAGTATAAATTTTCTACCAATTAAATAATGTCTAAATTTGTCCAAGTGGTGGATAATAGATAATAATTCTAATTTTGTGGCGGAATAACTACTTTCGCGTTTTGATAATGTATAACTTGAATAGCATATAACTTTTTCTATTT
This sequence comes from Artemia sp. Qi Xiang Cuo, assembly GCF_049724085.1. Classification (NCBI taxonomy): domain Eukaryota; kingdom Metazoa; phylum Arthropoda; class Branchiopoda; order Anostraca; family Artemiidae; genus Artemia; species Artemia sp. Qi Xiang Cuo. The sequence continues at coordinate 16,697,471 of NC_142811.1, forward strand.
GTTTATGTGTTTCCTCCAGAGGATTATGGTTTTCTACCGCAATTATTTGCGAAAGAATATTGCCAATGACTTTTGAACTCGCATCTGTTGTAACCACAAATCTTCTATTTTCGAAATAAGGGAGTGACAATATTGGTTCAGAAGTGAGTGCCTTTTTGAGACGGTCTAGAGACGTTTGAGCTTCCTCGGACCAGGTAATATTATGGGATTTCCCTTTGGTTAATTACGTGAGGGGTTTTACAATTTGAGCATAATTGCGTATGAATTTTCTAAAGTTGCTAGTAAGTCCTAAAATTCCCCTTAATTCTTTCATAGTTCTGGAGGGCTTGAGGTTTTCGACACATTTTATTTTATCAGGGACTGGGGATATCTCTCCCTGGGTTACTACTACTCCTAAAAATTTAATCTGAGGATGAAATAAATTAACTTTCTCAGGCCGGCATTTTAAATTGCCTTGCCTGAACTTCTCGAACGCCTTAGCTAATGTTGCTAAGTGTTGTTCAGTGTTTTCCCCCACGCATATAATATCATCTACAAAATGAATTATATTCTTTAATCCTATTAACAGGTGCAATAGGGGTCTACATAGCGCACTTGAACTTGTTTTCAGTCCAAATGGTACTCTTAAGTATTCATATGAACCACATTCAGATGCTGAAAATGCAGTTTTATGGACATCCTTTTCGGCTATTTTCAATTGGTGGTAGCCTTGGGTAAGGTCCAAAGAAGTAAAAATTTCGTTTTTGCTTGAAATTGAGTCAGGAATTTCATCTATTCTTGGTAGGAGAAATTTATCACTAATAACCTGCTTTTTGAGGGCCCTATAATCTACTACGAGTCTAAGATCTCCATTCTTTTTTGGTACTAAGATCTTTGGTGCACTATACGGACTTATACTTGGGCGTATAATTCCGTTTTTTTCTAATTCATGGCTTTTATTTTTTAACCACTCTTTTTGCTTATATGGCACACGATATGGCTGTTTTGCTACGGGATTATCAGTCTTTAAAATTGAATGTTCGTAAAATTGTATTAGCCCGATGTCATCTTCAGATGAAGAAAATACATCTTTAAAATTCCATAATAATTTGTATAATTTTTTCTTAAGTTCCGAGTCCGTAATATGATCCATATTAAATTCGTTTAAAGATTGAGATTTAGTTAAAGGATATTTGTTATTTGAAGTTTTGATACCGTTAACTAGGTTTCTTTTAGAATTTTGAGAATTGAGTTCCCATCTATTTAAATCATTCTCCGTTAAAACCTGAATTTGAACTAGACATGTCCCCTTTTTAATAGTAATTGTATCATTCTCGTGACTGTTAGTTACCCAAATAAAAGCTTCTCCTTTGTCATAAGATACAATTTGTTCCTCGCATAGCAGATTTTCGGGTATTTCAGACGGTGTCGCAAACCATATTTCTGATTTGCTAATCACTGGTTCGATCATCTGTGATATTTGAATTTTTTGCATTGTTTTGGGAGGGACTTTTGTTTTCCTTATCGTGAATCCGCAATATTTCTCTTGGCGCTATGCTGCGCCATTGCGGCATCTTGTGGCGTCGCGTTGGGTTTTATTATGTTTTCCCATAATTCCGCTATTTTCTTAATTTCATTTGACCTGTACTGTCGCATATCTCCTATTTTTATTTTCGCAGATTCAATACTTTTATTATTTAAATATACTTCATTTCTGCAATATCTCTCAGGGCAATTGAACGAATTTCCAATTATGCCATGACATGAGGTCTTTGCGAGACATGAGGTTCAAAATACTGCGACATTATACCACCAGAAAATTTGTTTACTGTTACGTTGTCTTCGTAACCTCTGTTATGACTTCTTAGGGTAGAAATTTCTTCCCCTACCTTAGCTGGGTAGACAAGCTTCTCATTGGCTACGTCTAATTGTATTCTATTAGACCTTCGAAAATTTGCGCCTATAATAGCCTTATATGGAAAGTTATCACATATAATAAAATTTGTCATAAAGGTTCTGTTGTCTCTTTTACGCTTAGGCAAATTGAACTTTTTGCGTCTAATTTTTGACCTATTAAATTTGTTAAATTAAGACTATTAGGGTTCCTCTGTCATTTGAAATGCAGAGGCAACACATTGAATACGCAAGAGTGTATGATACTAATTGTTGCACCTGAGTCAATCAAAGCCCTAAAATAACCATTTTCTACACAAAAATCATTAAATATAGGTAACTTGTTATTAATATCACTACAAGATAGCACTAATATTTTCTTGGACCTATTAAATATTCTGGGGAGCCTCTGGGTCCAATTTATATTTCTGAGGGTCCTGAAGCGTTTCCCTGAGAATTTATTTCAAGAGTCGATGCATGTAATCCATATTCAGACGCATTAGGTTCCGTAGGCATATTTAATTGATCTACGTCTGTCTGTCTTCGCCATGTATTATTATGGTAACGTGGATGTCTCGTGTCGGTGCCACTTGCTGGCGTTGACTGCCAATGCCGTTGCCTCGCAAAATTTTCATTTCTAATCGGCAAATTTTCGTGATTTCTATATTGCATTCTCGCATTATATTGGTTTTGGCGAGTATTTGGGTTTTCAAATCGGTAATTAATTTGTCTGTTGGGGGAAGGGTTATACAAATTTTGTTGGTACGCATTATAAGGTACTGATTGGCGCAATCCCCCCTGGCTATAGCATATTGCACGACCGGTGCTAAAATTTGTTCTTCTGGACAAATAGTTGCCGTAATTTTGCGTATTATCGACAGCGAATCTTGGTAAGGGGTTTGGGACACAGTGGCACTCTCTCGCGATATGGCCAACACGATTACAATTACAGGACCTCATTATTGTAGGGTTGTTTCCGTAATTAGATTGTTTAATGGGCTGTAAACGCATTGTTTTCTGCCTAGTGGGTTCTTGCGTTTTATTTATTTGGGGTATTGGGAGGCTATCCCTTGAAATTAAACTGGGGGATGGCTGATCGCCCTTGAAGATTAGGTTCGCGTTTGAATTGCCTAGGCTATTTATTTTTGCTTTACTATGATTAGCAACCATTGTATCAACTTCGATTAATCGCTCTACCTCCTGAACTGCAAGATCCAAAGTCTGAATATTATTGGATATTACCACTCTATATAGTTTTGGGGGTAGCCCTTGCAAAAAGGTATTTAGTATGAAATTTTCATACTGTTGTCCTGAACAACTTCCGTATTTTGTCTCTACAGAAATGCTTATATTATCAAGATATTCCCTTATATTCTGTGAAAAGTCAAAGCTCAGTGCTCCGTGTTTTAATTTATTTATGGAACTGGTGTCTATGAACCTATCTTTGAATGCTTTTAACAAGTTATCAACCGTATTTATTGGCAAGTTGGCATTATTGCCTATGGTATGTTCGAATTGTTTTCGAAAGGTTAAGGCCTGGCCTTTTAATCGTAGTAAGAGCATGTCTTTTAACGCTCCAACGTCTGTTTTTGTTAGTTGTACAAACTGTGTCAATTGGATATTAAATTCGTCAATATCCGATTCACCATTGTACTCTTGTATGGATTTTGCTATCTCTATATTTTTCGCGACTAACTTTTGCACTATTAATAATTCCTTAAGTTCTTCCATTTTTTTTGAATCAATTGAAAATAAATTTATTTTTACTTAACCTATTTTGGGGGAGGCTATTATCTCCTATGAGATATAAGGGTTTTCCTGTTGTAGCTTAGCGGCAATAGGGCTAATCACTTTTTTTTATATGTCTGTATCTTTCCAATAATTAAATTTAAATTACGAAGTTTTTATGGCCTAATTAGTTCGCAGTTTTCCTCCAATTTCCGACTCGCGCCATTTGTAGCGTTGGAAAATTGATAATTGTAGCGACAGAAATCTGAAGTCTCAGAGTTTTGTTTCCCCGGCACGATTAGATCTGACTTCATAGGCATGAATAACTATAGGCTGACAGGGGTTAGAAACAATTTTCCAAACTGTGGCGATGACAACTTTTGGTATTTGTAGGGATGAAAAAATAGGCTGGCTATACTCTATGTGGTACTAAATACCGACCGCGTCAAAGGCAATATTATGCCCAAAGGTCGTGAACTTACTCCTTGTAATTTCTCCGATAGCGCCGCTTATAGCGCTGGAGATTGTGCCAGCAGGGCCTGCGCCACGCTCAATTATTGGGTGAAAATAAAGCGTACAGCCATGTAACCGTGACTTCTTTTTCTCGAGCTATCTTGAGATCCAATTCCCTCTGGGAGCATTTAACTTGGAGACATACGAACTAATGACCTATTATCAGACTAGATGCAGACATATAAAGTGAAATAAACACAGATAAAAAGACAATATAGATATTGAAATTACATACTTAGGTGCAGAGCAATGGGTCACTCCAAATGACAATAACGATGACAACAATGTAAGAATTCTCTCTGAATGGACCTAAGTCTGGTTAGCGAATTCCTCCAAATCTGACTTTCGAATAATCTTAAAAAGCACATCTACCCCACTATCAAACATAGCTTTTCAGTCCTACGTCGTGAGGACTGGCTCATAATTGGCCCGAGTGGTTCAAGGATGCGAACCTTTCGTCCAATGAATTCTTTTAAATATTTTTGATGATTCAAGCGTTCACACGGTTTTTTGCCATTTAAACTTCCTTAGAAATATCGTACGTAGCATATTTTTTATTTCTCACTCTCTTAGCGAAATCTTAAGCCTGGATAGTGCTGTTCTTTGTTTTTGTTTCTTATAGAACAATTTGAGTTTCACACAACTCGACGCTAACAACTGTTTTATGATCGGATATCTCTCCCGCATATCTCCCCCGCATCTGTTCCGGTAACTGCGGCGTCTCATTTGACATATATAAAAGAGTGGGTATAAAGCACAAGTACCGATTTTGCTAAGTAATGTTAGATGGTGTTGATTTTGTTTCTTATAGAACAATTTGAGTTTCATTACTTATCTTTCAGTTTTTCTCATTCCTTAGGGTTTGATTAGACGTTTTGCAACGTGCAATTTCAACTTGCACGTTCAACCCAAAACTGTCGTGATAGTAAGTGGTAACAAAATGCAACCAGTCCTTATCACGGTTACTGGAAAGGATATAATAAAAGCATATTGAAAACTCCCTGCTGATTCTAATTGAAATAACTTTTATAAAGGTCGAAGGCTACTAATAAGAATAGTTTCCTAAAAATTTCAGTTATTTCCCGGGATAAAACTTGCCAAAGAAATGATAAGATATAGACAAAATTATACTATTGAATTAACTATATCCGATAACTGTTTGTTTGACTTTGTAACACTCAATGTCAGACACTACATTTTTTGCTTAAATAGAGGTGCTTATATAAGCACCAATGTGTGCTTACATATATGTTTAAATAAGCTTTATAGAGGTGCTTTTGTGCACCCTTACTACCTACGAAGTGTAATAAGATGCAATTTGCCATCAACCCACCAAGGCCGTATCCAGGGGGGGGGGTTACCCAGTTTGACCCCCCCCCCGAAATTTTTGACCCAGTCGAAAATAAGTCGAAAATTAGTAAAACCTAGGTTAAAAATCAGTAAAATTAGTCAAAAACTGAGTAAAAAATTAGTAACCCCCCCCCCGAAAAGAAAATCCTGGATCCGCCCTTGCCACCCACATAAGAAAAACTAATGAAAGAAAACTGTGGATTCGAATTATAAATAGTTTATATAAATAATTTTAATTACATAAGTAATTAAGTAAAAACTAATTAATTCATTAGTCCTTATAGGCTCCACAGGCAATTGGGGAGGGGGGGGGGGGTCACTTTGCAGTTTGTTGATTGACAGTTTCTTTACTTGTATGTAAGAATTATGTTTTTCTTTTTAGAATTTCTTTAATAAACAATGATTGTCGTTTAATATATGTCTCTATCTTAGCTTAAATATGAGCCCGAGGAAAGTTCTAGTGGATGACAAATTCGAAGTTTGTTTAAATCCATTATTAGCTTTCAAGTTTTACAACATATTTTTAGGAAAAAAGTGGAAAAAATCCGGTGAAATAGCCCAAATATGTGAGATTTGGTACCTAAGCTATTTTTAGATTTGAAAAGAGAAAAATATATTCATAACCGTGTACAAATAGACTATGGCAGTAGATTTCAGAATACGATAATTGTTTTGTAGTGAGCTATTAGTAAGCCCTCTCCCCTTTTCCCCTACCAAACGCTAAAAAAGACTTTCCTTTGCACCAAAATAGTGACAAGCTTCTTAATTAATTTTATCTGTATTTCTATTAAGTCAATTTTTAAGATAGCTTTGATAAATATGTAAAATAATGCAAAAATCATGTATTTTATTTCAGGAGCTAAGATGTTATCTTTGCTATGCGCGTTAATGTGCCCCACCAATAATTTCGGTGAATGGTGTTTATGTTTCTTGAAACTGAACTTTTATTGTTCTAATTTCCGTTTAAGAACTTATTTGAAATCAGTAGCAGCCAAATTGTCAATACTCTTAGAAACAACAATTTCAGGCAGTAATTAAAAAAATGTGAAGATCAATTTTAAAACAAGCAGAAATTGTGTATGTATAAGCGGAGCTCCTAAGTCCCAAAAGCTTATGTAGGAGGTGACCATGCCTCACCCTCCTCTCTCTACAAGAAAAGCTATGAACCCCACAAACTAATTTTTTCCTTTATATTAAGGCCCCCTTGGCCCAGGGACTTGCAGTTTTTTAAGCTATTCAGAAAAAAAGGTGTCTGGCTCTGTGTGGCCAGTTTTTGGGCCTAGTTTTTGGAACAGCCAATATTTTTTCTCTATTTTCTCTTCTGCATTGTGGTCTCCTTGAGCCTTGGGACTTCAGCATATAAGTTTAGAGCCAATAAAAAAAAAATTTTGGGGCCTTTTTTTAGGTCCCTTTCTCAGGGGGGGGGGGGGGGAGGGCTTGCCTATAAACTATTTTATGTGCATTAATTTCTCTTGATTTGTAAAAAGACGTACTGCTGCTAGTTTTGAATCAATTAGGCAAAAACAGTGTTTGATTTCCCCCTTTCCCTAAAAATGTCGTGTGTTCTTCATGGATCAGAAAATCATCCCTAAGAGTTTCCAGCCAATTGGACAGAAGGGATCATACGAGTTGAACCTATTATTTTATCCTAAAATTCTCCGCAATAATAAAAGCTAATACCCCATCAGCATCCATATTATCCGCCTATTCCAAACATATTCCCCCAGGAAAAAAGAGGTTAGGGGATTAATCAGCATCTATTTAATATGAAGGACCATCAACTAACTTGGAACATTTGGGCCAAAAATTGCACGTCTTAGGCATCAGGTAACCACCCCCCCCCCCCAACCAAACAAGAGAATCCACTTACCTGCCTTATATTTGGTGTGAGACTATTCAATACTCTCTGGCCGTCAGTATTATTGTATGAACGACCTATAACAACCACTAATTTTTTTTAACTATATATGTTTAGCGGGGTGGAGTGGGGTTGAATCATCATTCAACGATTATGAATCTGAAACTGGGAGGTTGAGTTCACAGTTATTCGATATTTTTAAGTCGATTAACAATATAAAATTTTTTATTCGATAACAATTGGGCCATGGTCGGACAAAAATTCAAATGTATAGAATAGACGAATGCACAAACTAAGCTGTTTGTTTTGACAATGGAAGACATACTAGCATAAAAGGTAAAAAATATATGAATTAGCTACTGACATTAAAAATGATAATTTAAATTTGTGAGCAAGGACCGGTTTTAAAGTTAACGTAACAATCCTTCGGTCTTGAAATATTCTCTGGATTCATTAATATGCTCTGCATTGTGCAAACTAACCTCCTCAGTTTCAAATTAAGTCATTAGTTGTTGATAACTTTGTTATGGTTGTTTACAACTTACGTTGTTTACAACATAACCTTTTTTTCCTTTTTTACTTAAACACTGAACCAACTATAAAAAAGACCAGCCTGTAAAAATATCAAGAGCACAATTTAATTACATGGAAAATTATTGTTTTAGAGCACAAAGAGACAGAAAGAAGCATTTTTACCGACGGTTTTAATTAAAAGGGTGCTAAAACCTTGATTTTCTGTTATAGTGATCCCTCTCTCGATGTTCAACGATAATTTGGGAAAACACAACCCTTGCTTCTTTGGAAAAATGCAAGTTTTGTATTTTAGATATAGGGGTTTGGAACCCTCTCGTATTGCTCATAACACGTCGCACTTGACGGTGTACTTTCCCTCATAATCAAAAACATTTTTAGGGAATTTGGCTCTTTTTTCTGAGACAATATAAATCTTCGTATCCTGGTAGCTCCTGATGAGTAACTTAAAGCTTATTAGCGCTAAAAAGCATTATTTCTAAAAGACTTTTTGGATTGTTCTCACATGGCTCTTGGGAAACTTCACCGATGACGATTCGTTTTATCTAGTATACGAATAACTCAGTTTAACAAATCTGAAGAAAATGAAATTGTAAAAAGAAATCTAGTTAAAGAAGCCTTAAGCTTACCTGAATGGTCATCATCCAAGATTAAAACAGTTGCTACAGATGGACTGCCAAGACGAATATTCTGCCTTATCAAATCCGGTGGATCTTCAATGGACATGTCAATGTCAGACACTGAATGCCTTAATTGTGTCCTGGAGAAACTATTGGAAACTTGTAAGTCATTCTTTATCCTGTGATTTTGCAGAGGGGTTGTGGGAGCACTCGAGCCCCTCCTTTCCTTCCTGTATTGACTAGAGTTTTTTAAGAGATCAGGCTTAGATATCTTCTTACAATCCATTACGATACCGACATCACCTTCAAATTCTTCGTTATCATATCCGCACACTTCCGGTATAATAGACAATCTCTTTTTAAGGCAAGCCATATAGCTATATTCAAAACTGATAGTACGGACGTTTTCAAGTCGTACGTGAAAATATTTATCATCCTCAAATATATCATCATCGATGATGCGAAGAACAATTGATTTTCTGTCTTCACCGTTGGAGAAGACCAAAGTGCCCTTTTTTGATTCGTAGTCAACGCCAGCAGTTGCTGTACCATCGTCTGTGTGGAAGTCAACTAAAACAGTACACTGTGCAGACACTCCCTTGCAGAAAACAGTCACCTCAAACTCCCCTACATTTTCCATTATGGAGTAATGACCAACTTCAAAGCGGACTTGGATCCCTTGATCTTCATTGTGAGCTTCTGTGAAGGAGCTAACCCTCCCAAGGTCTTGAAGATCAGTCACCGATTCTTCTCGAAGCTTTGTAAAGAAGCTAGTCCTTGTGGTCAACTTTTTTGTAGCAAGAATACGCTTGAATGCTTTGCTCTTAGTTCCACATCCAACAAGCTGCTTGCACGCCATTATCTCCAAACTAGGCATATCCAGGTGAGGATATTTCTTCCTCAAGTTACGGATGATACAGACATAAGTTTTACGGAACTCATTAAAGTCTTTCGTCTCTTCATCAGCAAGACTATCGTAAAAACTATAGTCGTTTGTCTCAGACTCAAAACTAGCTTCTGTCTGAACTATGACTCCCTCGTTTCTACCGACTCTATAACCCTTTTTTAAAAAGTCATGAATCAAAACATATCTATCTGCAAAATAAGCACTTATAACAGTGGCTGGAAAAAACAAAAATGTTACAATAGCTTCCCAAAGCTCAATTTCTCCATATGAATTTAAGCACAAAATTACGTACATCCAAAAATAAGCAAAAATTGACCACATCGCAGTTACAAGAAATACTCCTAGATGTTTTATTGTCCTATGCTCGTTGGAAGGCACAATGAAAATGCACAAACCTATAATGAAGAACATATTGAAGGCAGCAGAGCCCAGGGTTGAACCTGGGCCAAGATCACCTGCTTCAAAATCATTTCCGATTATTTCAATACTGGATAAGAGAATCTCAGGGGCAGAACAGCCTATTGTTAGCAGGGTTAAGTTTGCCACCGTTTCATTCCACACTCGAACAACTACCGTCTTTACCTCTTTCCCAGTCTTGATTTGAACTTCGCGCTTAACAGATGTGATCATCTGAATGGAAGACATGAACTTATCGCATATGATATCTAATCCAAGGAAAGAATAAGCGAGACATAGGATATATACAACTGCTCTTACAGCAGTTTCACTGTTAGTCAAATCTTCTATTGGAAGCCAAAGAGGTATCAACACCCCAGACTTACACTCTGATGTGAAGTTTGAATCTTCGACAAGCATAGTTTGGCTGCAATAATTCGAAAGGCGTTAAGTTACATATTTTAAAGGAGAGCAGAAAATTCTCACATTAACTTCTTAGTTATTTGTCTGTTAGTATTAGGTTTATTTTTAGAAAGGAAAGTATAAGGGCCCTCAAACAGTGGTGGAGCTTAAAGGAAAGCACGGGGGAATATATTTTGAAAATCTAAAGAGGCAAATTTTGTTTTCTTTTCAATTTTTTCAGTAAAATACCAAAAAGACATTTTTTTTTCAAAATAAAGAGGTGCAGGGAAGCTTTGGGAGACTTGTGCGTCACCTTCCCCGAATTGACGTCCGTCCCTTCAAAATAAGGCAAACAATTTTCATATGTATTATTCATTAGGCTATTCAAGAATTTATGAAGGTGAATAAGGGAGAGTGGAGGGAGAAAAATACAAAGCATCAAGGAAAAAAGTGTTTTGATGAAAGAGTAAAATATTGCAGCATCCTCTCTTAAGAAAGGCGGGATATAAGTTTCCTTTGAAAAGACTCACATAACGCCTTTTTTCAAAATAAAGAGGGGAAGGGGAGCTTTGGGAGACTTGTGCGTCACCTTCCCCGAATTGACGTCCGTCCCTTCAAGATAAGGCAAACAATTTTCATATGCATTATTCATTAGGCTATTCAAGAATTTATGAAGGTGAATAAGGGAGAGTGGAGGGAGAAAAATACTAAGCATCAAGGAAAAAAGTGTTTTGATGAAAGAGTAATATATTGCGGCATCCTCTCTTAAGAAAGGTGAGATATAAGTTTCCTTTGAAAAGACTCACATAACGCCTTTTGAATTAGAACGGTCCATTTTTATCACACTACTTAATCAGATACAAAAATAACACTGAAAAGGTAGTATATAATTTATGACAAATTAAACGTTTATACACTAAAATTATTCCACGTTTATTGTAGCGCAGTTGTCATGTGGTGTCCACGTATAGGTTTTTTCATGCAACGGCATTAATGAGTATAATATTAGGAGCATTGATTAGAAGTAATTAAGAAATGGGTTTAAACGACAAAAAATGAAACGAGTATTTCCGTCCATTTGCCTAAATTGAAAACATGAATATTTAGAACTTTGAATGACTTGGATCTGCACTAGTATCAATGGCATTCTTACATTTTGACCACTTTTAAACCTCCAAAATGCCCTCATCCTAACCATAGCATACTTTTATGACGGGGGGAGGGATATTTGTTAGGCCTGAATCTCATTTTTAAATACCAAAGTTGATGGTGACCGCATTTTGAATTTTATGCGCGTTTAATAATTCATAAATATATGTAGATGAGATCTTTGGGGGATGGTAATTACAAAAAACACTATATATAGCAGTTTCCTTTCAAATGAGCCCTTAAACAGCTCTCTAAGAGGTTAGAGCGCCCCGCTAGCGGCGAAAAAGAAAAAAAGACACTTCAATGCCACCCATACAAAAATGTGATGTGCCTTGTTGTTTAAGTCAGGGGGCAGTAAGTTTCATGAATAACATTTTTGGCCATGAAGATTCCAATGGTGCACTTTTTTTTTTATCCAAGGCCCTTTTTAGGGGGTTTCAGGCTACTTTCCAAAATTCCTATAAGTATGTTTTCAAAACAACGTGTTACAATTAGGACTAATTTAGACAATGGTTACAATTCCTGAGTTAGCTAAAAATAGTATTTTCCTCACTTTCTAGTTTTTTTTTAAAGCCTATTTTTTATTTATAGTTACTATGGGACGTGGTTCATTCCATTCTATGGGTCGTTTAACGTGGTTCGTTCATCACTATGTTGCGGCAATGGCGGCAATGTATGTTGCGGCAACGGTTAGTGCCGCTTTGCTTCCCTCGAAATAAAATTTTCTACGATGCATTGCTGGCATCACTTATCAAAATCACCATCACCAAGCTTATCTCAAAGATAAATACACCATCCTCGACAGAATAAAACTGCTACCACTTAGATGGCTAGGATACACCAAACATATGGAAAGTACTCGCTTCCCGAAGATGGCATTTAAAAACCGTGTACAAGGCTCGACCTCACAGAGGGCACCCCAAGAGACAGAAAAACAATGTTTCATTGCTCAGAATACATTATCTTGTCTACCTGTTAGTAGATAGAAGCAGGGTTGCCATCCCTAGTGATTTATCACTGTGTCTAGTAACTTTTTATATTACCTAAATAAAAAATCACTAAATCCGCATACAAGGCCGTACGCAGGTTTTTTTTCGGAGGGGGTTTTAGCCAAAAAAAATTTCGGGGGGGTTTACACGAAAAAAACCTCAAAAAACACATACAAAATTTGTTTATATTCATTTTTGTAACGATTTTACGAGTAAAAAAAAAAATATTTCGGGGGGGGGGGGGGTTCAGACCCCCTAACATCCCCACCCGCCTCTGGGTATGGCCTTGTCCGCACATAAATCACTAGACAGTAGAAGTGACCCTATAACTCGTGACGGGACTCCTTATATGGGCATAGAATACTGACGGGAGTCCATATATGGGTATAGAGTCATTAGGGAGAACACGTGGTTATTGGGGTCAATGACCTCTTTTTCCAAGGTCAATTTATTTGTTGTTTTTGTTGTAAGTGCACGCTCAAGGCGAATGTCATGGTGTCCTGAAATAGGAAATAGTATTTGTTGTTGTTGTTGTTTTGGGCATGTGCAAGCTCTCAGCGAATGTCATGGTGTCCAGAAATAGGAAATAGTATTTGTTGTTGTTGTTCAAGCCAAATGTTATGAGTTTCCCGGAATTTGGAACACCTGTGCTGTCGACCTCAATTCACCTATCGTGAATCAATAATTCCCCTTAGAAACAACAAATTAATTTCCCCTTTCTTGACAGATCAATCAACCAATAACATCATCTGTCAGACTTTAAAAATTTTCGCCTAGAAACGATTCTCCAGGAATAGATCCAAGTCATTAATGTCTTTGCCTCGGAAACAACTCTTTTGGTCGAACTCCAAAGGATATTAATAGCCAAAGGCCATGGAAACAATTCTCCAAGAAACATCTTAGCGATGAATTGTTTTAGCGCGGGAATCAGGTTTCTTATTAATTTGAAATGCATTAGCGCAGAGATGCCAAAAACAAAAGGAACACGCTGAATTTACGTTTAGGGATTATTTAGGCGAAACTGTTTTAGCCATTTTATGGGATTATTTCGGCGAAACAGTTAGAGACATTCTAAAAGATGATTTTAGGAGAGAATTTGAGGGTAAAACTCTGTGGTCGTTATAATACACAAGTTTCATTTGAACAGTGTCGTGAGGTCCTCTACCCCAACCCCAAAGGGTTCCAATCCTCCTACCCAACCCTGAAGGAAGCCCCCGGTCCTCAAAGGCCCCCCAAGCTCCCAAAGGGCCACCGGCGCCCCCAAAGGCCCACCCAGACGCCCAAAGGCCATCCCCGGGCCCCCCAAAGGCCCATCGAGCTCCCAAAGGACCAACGGGGTCCCAAAGGCCCTCCACCGGTCCCCAAATGTCCCCCAGGCCCCCAACTGCCCCCCGGACCCCCAAAGGCCCACCCCGTGCCCCCAAGGCCCTCCCGGGGGCCCAAAGGCCCTCCCCCGGCCACCAAAGGTCCCCCGGGCCAGAGAAGCGCCGCCGGGATGCGCCGTGGGCCAGGAAAGCGCCGCAGGATGTGCCGCAGGGATGCGCCACGGGTCAGGAAAGCGCCGCAGGGAGGCACCGCAGGAAAGCGCCGCAGGATGCGCCGCAGGGATGCGCCGCAAAAAAAAAAGTAAACTAAAAAGTAAAAATTTTGAAAGGTTATCCCCCAAGCACCCTCCTCAGACCCCCAAATGCCCACCACTGGTCTTCAAAGGTCCCCCGGGCTCCCAAAGGGCCAAACGGCACCCAACGGTCCCCCCGGCCCCCAAAGGTCCTCCCCCGGTCCCCAAAGGTCCACTGGGCTCCCAAAGGCCCTCCCCCGGTCCTCAAAGGTCCCCCGGGCCCGAGAAGCGCCGCGGGCCAGGAATGCGCCGCATGGGGATGTGCCGCAGGGGGATGCGCCGCGGGGTCGGGGGACGTGCCACCGGGATGCGCCGCAGGGATGCGCCGCAGGGGATGCGCCGCAGGGGATGCGCCGCAGGGGATGCGCCGCAGGGATGCGCCGCAGGAATGCGCCGCAGGGATGCGCCGCCAAAAGTAAACTAAAAAGTAAAAATTTCGAAATGTTATCCCCCAAACGCCCTCCTCAGACCCCCAAAGGCCCTTCCCTGGTCCTCAAAGGTCCCCCAGGCTCCCAACTGGCCCCCCGGGCCCCCCAAAGGTCCTCCCCCGGTCCCCAAAGGTCCACTGGGCCCCCAAAAGACCACCCAATCCTTCAAGGGCCCCGGATCCCCAAACGCCCTCCCTGGGCCCCAAAGGCCCTCCTCCGGTCCCCATACATGCACACAAAAACTTACACACACACAAAAACTTACACACACACACAAAAACTTACACACACACACGAAAACTAACACACACACACACGAAAACTTACACACACACGCCAAAACTTACACACACACACACACACAAAAACGTACACACACACACACACACAAAAACTTACACATGCACACGAAAACTTACATACACACAAAAAATTACATGCACAAAAAAAATGACACACACACACACACAAAACTTACACGCACAAACACACAAGAAAACACACACACACACAAAAAAATTCACACGCAAACAAAAACTAACATACCCAAAAAAGCAAAAACACACGCATAAAAAAATACACACAAACAAACAAAAACTGATACACACACACACACTAAAACTAACACACACATTCAAAAACAATCACACACACACAAACACTTACACACACACACACACACACACACAAAAACTAACACAAGCACACGAAAACTTACATGCACACACAAACTTAAACACACACACACACACAAAAACTTACACACACACACAAAAAATTACACACACACACACACAAACAAAAAAACACACAAACAAAAACAAAAAAACAAAAAAAAAAAAAAAAAGCTTATACATAAAAAAACTTACACACACACACACACAAAAACTTACACACACACGCAAAAACTTACATGCACACAAAAACTAACATGCACACAAAAACTTACACACACACAAAAACTTACACACACGCACAAA
>NC_142811.1:16717811-16735258 GCF_049724085.1 Artemia sp. Qi Xiang Cuo
ACTTGTTGTGCTTTACCTTCTCACAGTTACATTCTCCTGATTTTTCGAAGTTCATTTTGAATTTCTGTCATGAAATGCAAGAGTTGGAAAATTGGGGTCTTAGTTCACCAGCCCGAACGGTGGAAATCCACTAGCTCAGAATTGGGGTCCTAGTCCACCAGCCCGAATGGTGGAAATCCACTAGCTCAGAATTGGGGTCTGCGTCAACCAGCCTGTATGGTGGAAATCCACTAGCTCAATAGTTGAGTTTCAGTCCACTAGTCTGAAAGGTGGAATTTCACTGTGTAAGTTAGGTTAGGTTATCATATCATGAGCGCTCATGATAATTTAACCTAACCATTTCCGGCGAGTATGGTTAGGTTAGGCTAGATTAAGTTAGGTTAGGTTAAGTTAGGTTAGGTTAGCCCATGTACGCTTCACTTAGGTTAGCTTAAGTTAGGTGAGAGACAGGCAAAAAGTTAGGTGTATGATTAGGTTAGGTTAGGTTAGATTAAATTAGGTTAGGTTAAGTTAGGTTAGGTTAGCCTACGTACGCGCGCGTACGTAGGCTAACCTAGCCTAACCTAACTTAACCTAACACATCCAAAATTGATGATTGGATGTGTTTGGGTGAATGATGGACGTGGGGGGCGGGCTAGTTGCCCTCCAATCACTTTCGACTATTAAAAAGGGCAATAGCCCTTTGAATTTCCAATCAAATGAGCCACTTTTGAAGTTTCTATGACAACGCCTTCTATAAAAACTTTATATACCCCAGGACATAACTTAAAACCCTTGCCCTGAGGGTTGTCGGGGAGTGTCCTCCTCAAAAACATATTTTCTATCTAGAAATCAACTACGCTGAACAAAATGGCTATCTCAAAATTTGATTGGATGTGTTTGGGGGAATGATGGGTGTGGGGGAGGGGCTAGTTCCCCTCCAATCACTTTCGACTATTAAGAAGGGAACTAGCCCTTTGAATTTCCAATCAAATGAGCCTGTTTTGAAGTTTCTACGACAATGCCTTCTTATAAAACCTTATATACTCCCAGGGCATACCCTAAAACCCTTACCCTGAAGGTTGTGAGGGAGTGTCCTCCTAAAAAACATATTTTCTATCTGGAAATCAACTAGCCTATGCTAAAAAAAATGGCTCTCTCAGAATTCTGATTGGATGTGTTTGGGGAAATGATGGGCATGGGGGGCTAGTTGCCCTCCAATCACTTTTGACTTTGAAAAAGGGCACAAGCCCTTTGAATTTTCAATCAAATGAGCCTGTTTTGAAGTTACTACGACAACGCCTTCTATAAAAACCTTATATGCCCCCAGGGCATAACTTGCCCTGGGATCATCAATCAAATGAGCCCGTTTTGAAGTTTCTACTCAATGCCTTCTTATTAAAACCTTATACTCTCCCAGGGCATACCCTAAAACCCTTACCCTGAAGGTTGTGGGGGAGTGTCCTCCTAAAAAACATATTTTCTATCTGGAAATCAACTAGCCTACGCTAAACCAAAATGGTTCTCTCAAAAATCTGATTTATGTGTTTGGGGAAATGATGGGCGTGGGGGGCTAGTTGCCCTCCAATCACTTTTGACTTTGAAAAAGGGCCCAAGCCCTTTGAATTTTAAATCAAATGAGTCTGTTTTGAAGTTACTACGACAACGCCTTCTATAAAAACCTTATATGCCCCCAGGGCATAGCTTAGAACCTTTGCCCTGAGGGTTGCGGGGAAGTGTCCTCCTCGAAAACATATTTTCTATCTGGAAATCAACTAGCCTACGCTGAACAAATGGCTATCTCAAAATTTTGATTGGATGTGTTTCGGGGAATGATGGGCGTGGAGGGGCTAGGTGCCCTCCAATCACTTTCAACTATTAAAAAGGCCACTAGCCCTTTGAATTTCCAATCAAATGAGCCTTTTTTGAAGTTTCTACGACAACGCCTTATATAAAAACCTTATATGCCCCCAGGGCATAACTTAAAACCCTTGCCCTGAGGATTGTGGGAGAGTTCTTCTCAAAAACATATTTTCTATCTGGAAATCAACTACGCTGAACAAAATGGCTATCTCAAAATTTCGATTGGAAGTGTTTGGGGGAATAATGGGCGTGGGGGAGGGGTCTAGTTGCCCTCCAATCACTTTTGACTATTAAAAAGGGCACTAGCCCTTTGAATTTCCAATCGAATGAGGCTTTTTTGAAGTTTTTACAACAACGCCTTCTATAAAAACCTTATATGCCCCCAGGGCATAAATTAAAACCCTTGCCCCCAAAGTTGTGGGGGAGTTTAGGATGTTTTCTTCGTGTTGTTGAAACTCTGTTAATTTTGTTCCGGGAGTGTCCTCCTCAAAAAAATATTTTCTATCTGGAAATCAGCTACGCTGACAAAATGGCTATCTCAAAATTTTGATTGGATGTGTTTGGGGGAATGATGGGCGTTGGGGGGGACTAGTTGCCATCCAATAACTTTTGACTATTAAAAAGGGCACTAGCCCTTTGAATTTCCAATCGAATGAGCCTGTTTTGAAATTTCTACGACAACGCCTTGTATAAAAACCTTATATACTCCCAGGGGATAACTTTAAACCTTTGCCCTGAGGGTTGTGGGGGAGTGTCCTCCTCAAAAACATATTTTCTATCTGGAAATCAACTACGCTGAACAAAAGGGCTATCTCAAAATTTTGATTGGATGTGTTTGGGGGAATGATTGGCGTGGGGGGGGGGGGGCTGGTTGCCCTCCAATCACTTTCGACTATTAAAAAGGGTACTAACCCTTCGAATTTCCAATCGAGTGAGCCTGTTTTGAAGTTTCTACAAAAAAGCTTTAAATAAAAACCTTATATGTCCTAAGGGTTTAGATTAAAACCCTTGCCCTGAGGGCTATGGAGGAGTGTCCTCTTCAAAAACACAATTTTTACGTGTAAATCAACTATGCTAAACAAAATGGCTATCTCAAAATTTTCATTGGTTGTGTTTGGGGTATTGAGGGGGGGGGGGGGGGGGGCTAGTTGCCCTCCAACCACTTTCGACCATTAAAAAGGGCAGTAGCCCTTTGCTTTTTCCAATCAAATGAGCCTGTTTTGAAGTTTCTACGACAACGCCTTCTATAAAACCTTATATGTACTCAGGGCATAACTTAAAACCCTCGCCCCGAGGGTTGTAGGGGAGTGTCCTCCTCAAAAAAATATTTTCTATCTGGAAATCACCTAAGCTGACAAATTACCTATCTCTAAATTTTGATTGGATGTGTTTGGGGGAATGATGGGCGTGGGGGGGGGGGGCTAGTTGCCCTCCAATCACTTTCGACTATTAAAAAGGGCACTAGCGCTTTGAATTTCCAACTGAATGAGCCTGTTTTGAAGTTTCTATGACAACGCCTTCTATAAAATCCTTATATGCCCCCAGGGTATAGCGTAAAACTCTTGCCGCGACGGTTGAGGGGGAGTGTCCTCCTCAAAAAGATATTTTTTATCTGGAAATCAGCTACGCTGACAAAATGCCTATCTCAAAATTTTGATTGGATGTGTTAAGGGAATGATGGGCGTGGAAGGGGGGGGCTAGTTGCCCTTCAATCACTTTCGACTATTAAAAAGGGCACTAGCCCTTTGAATATCCAATCGAATGAGCCTGCTTTGAAGTTTCTACGACAACGCCTTCTATAAAAACCTTATATACCCCCAGGGCATAACTTAAACCCTTGCCCTGAGGGTTTTGGGGGAGTGTCCTCGTCAAAAACATATTTTCTATCTGGAAATCAACTACGCTTAACAAAATGGCTATCTCAAAATTTTGTTTGGATGTGTTTGGGGGAATGGTGGGCGTCGGGGGAGGGGGGCTAGTTGCCCTCCAATCACTTTCAAATATTAAAAAAGGTACTTGCCCTTCGAATTTCCTATCGAATGAGCCTGTTTTGAAGTTTCTACGACAACGTCTTCTATAAAAACCTTATATGCCCCCAGGGCATAACTTAAAACCCTTGCCCTGAGGGTTTTAGGGGAGTCTCCTCCTCAAAAGAACATTTTCTATCTTGAAATCAACTACGGTGAACAAAATAGCTATCTCAAAATTTTGATTGGATGTGTTTGGGGGAATGGTGGGCGGGGGGGGGGCTAGTTGCCCTCCAATCACTTTCAACTATTAAAAAGGGTATTAGCCCTTTGTTTTTTCCAGTCAAATGAGCCTGTTTTGAAGTTTCTACGACAACGCCTTCTATAACAACCTTATATGTAGTCAGGGCATAACTTAAAGCCCTTGCCCCGAGGGTTGTAGGGGACTGTCCTCCTCAAAAAAATATTTTCTATCTGGAAATCAGCTAAGCTGACAAATTACCTATCTCTAAATTTTGATTGGATGGGTTTGGGGGAATGATTGGCGTGGGGGGGGGGCTAGTTGCCCTCCAATCACTTTCAACTATTAAAAAGGGCACTAGCGCTGTGAATATCCAATCGAATGAGCCTGTTTTGAAGTTTCTATGACAACGCCTTCTATTAAATCCTTATATGCCCCCAGGGTATAGCGTAAAACTCTTGCCGCGACGGTTGAGGGTGAGTGTCCTCCTCAAAAAGATATTTTCTATCTGGAAATCAGCTACGCTGACAAAATGCCTATCTCAAAATTTTGATTGGATGTGTTTGGGAGAATGATGGGCGTGGAAGGAGGGGGGATAGTTGTCCTCCTATCCCTTTCAACAATCAAAAAGGGCACTAGCCTTTTAAATATCCAATCAAATTAGCCTGCTATCTAGTTTCTACGACAGCACCTTTTATAAAAGCCTTTTATGCCCCCAGGACATACCATGAAACTCTTGCCCTGAGGGTTGTGGGGGAATGTCATCCTCAAAAACCTATTTTCTATCTGGAAATCGACTACGTTAAGCAAAATAGCTATCTCACAATTTTGATCGGATGTGTTTGGGGGAAAGATGGGCGTGGGGGGGGCAAGTTCCCCTCCAATCACTTTCGACTATTAAGAAGGAACTAGCCCTTTGAATTTCCAATCGAATGACCCGGTTTTGAAGTTTCTACGACAATGCTTTCTTATAAAAACCTTATATGCTTCCAGGGCATAACTTAAAACCCTTGCCCTGAGGGTTGTGGGGGAGTGTCCTCCTTAAAAACTTGTTTTCTATCTGAAAATCAACTAGCCTATGCTGAACAAAATGACTATCTCAAAATTTTGATTGGATGTGCTGGGGGGAATGATGGGCGTGGGGAGCTGGTTGCCCTCTAATCACTTTTGACTTTGAAAAAGGGCACAAGCCCTTTGAATTTCCAATCAAATGAGCCTGTTTTGAAGTTACTACCACAACGCCTTCTATAAAAACCTTATATGCCCCCACCGCAAAACTCAGAACCTTTGCCCTGAGGGTTGCGGGGAAGTGTCCTCCTCAAAAACATATTTTCTATCTGGAAATCAACTACGCTGAACAAAATGGCTATCTCACATTTTTGATTGGATGTGTTTGCGGGAATGATGGGCGTGGGGTGGGGGGGGGGTAGTTGCCTTCCAATCACTTTCGAATATTAAAAAGGGCGCTAGCCCTTTGAATTTCCAATCGAATGAGCCTGTTTTGAAGTTTCTACGACAACGCCTTCTATAAAAGCCTTATATGCCACCAGGGCATAACTTAAAACCCTTGCCCTGAGGGTTTAGGGGGAGTGTCCTCCTCAAAAACACATTTTCTATAGATAGAAACAATATAAAAGAAACTTACATTAAAATTCAATCATTAAAACTGAAAGGTTTTTTTTAAAAAAAAATTTAAAACAGCCCTAATATCATTACTTCAAGGAAGGATAGGATGATTAGGATAGGATAGGATGATTAAATGTAGTAAAAACATGAGTAAAATTAGCAACAAAATCACTGATTTGATAATTGAAACGGTAGCAGGCACACACTTGCTGCTAATAATTACATTGAACCAAGACTTCCAATCAGAGGGGCCATACAAACCATTCAGGCGGGCTTGACGCAAAGAAGATATAAACTGACATTTGGAATGTTGCTTAATTTTAAATACTTTACCAGACCTGGCTCGATCACAAGGAATCCAAAGGCGAAGCCAAAACTTCGCGCGTTAATTAGCTTTTTTCACTTCTCGGCACACATTCCATAATGGTTTTCTGGCGTCAAATCTAACACGTTCAATAGGAACTGAAACTGAAGCAGCTGACTTCAAGCAATGCACGATCTGGTAAAAGAAACACTTTAAATCAATCTTAGCTGTCGGTGACCTTTTGTAAAAGGTGAAAAGGCACTTTCAGGCTTGATAATAACGAGCAATGAACATACAAATAAACTTCAGAATTTACTCGTTTCCAATTTGGCTTATCAAACCATTTATTATGTTAAGAAAAACATATAGTCGAAAGTGATTGGAGGGCAACTAGCCCCCCCCCCCCGTGTCCATCATTCCCCCAAATACATCCAATCAAAATTTTGAGATAGCCATTTTGTTTTAGCATAGTTGATTTTCAGATAGAAAACATGTTTTTGAGGAGGACAATCCCCCAAAACCCTCAGGGCAAGGGTTTTAAGTCATGCCCTGGGGGCATATAAGGTTTTTATAGAAGGCGTTGTCTTAGAAACTTCAAAAAAGGCTCATTCGATTGGAAATTCAAAGGGATAGTGCCCTTTTTAATAGTCAAAAGTGTTTGGAGGGCAACTAGCCCCCCCCCCCTACGCCTATCATTCCCCCAAACACATCCCATCAAAATTTTGAGATAGCCAGTTTTGTTCAGCGTAGTTGATTTCCAGATTGAAAATATATTTTTGAGGAGGACAATCCCCCACAACCCTCAGGGCAAGGGTTTAAGTTATGCCCTGGGGGCATATAAGGTCTTTATAGAAGGCGTTGTCTTAAAAACTTCAAAACAGGCACATTTGGTTGGAAATTAAAAGGATAGTGCCCTTTTTAATAATCATAAGTGATTGAAGGGGAAATAGCCCCCGCCCACCCATCATTACCTCAAACACATCCAATCCCAATTTTGAGAGAGCCATTTTGTTCATTGTAGTTGATCTCGAGATAGAAAATATGTTTTTAAGGAGGACACTCCCCCACTACACTCAAGGCAAGAGTTTTAAGTTATGCCCTGGGGGCATGTAAGGTTTTTATAGAAGGCGTCGTCGTAGAAACTTCAAAACAGGCACATTCAATTGGAAATTCAAAGGGCTAGTACCCTTTTTAATAGTCGAAAGGGAGTGGAGGGCATCTAGCACCCCCCCCCCCCCCCCACGCCCATCATTCCCCCAACACACATCCAATCAAAATTTTGAGATAGCCATTTCGTTCAGCAGTTGATTTCCAGATAGAAAATATATTTATGAGGAGGACAATCCCCCACAACCCTCAGGGCAAGGGTTTTAAGTTATGCCCTGGGGGCATATAAGGTTTTTATAGAAGGCGGTGTCGTAGAAACTTCAAAAAAGGCTCATTCGATTGGAAATTCCGAGGGCTAGTGCTCTTTGTAATAGTCAAAAGTGAATTTGAGGGCAACTAACCCCCCTCTGACGCCCACCTTTTCCCCAAACACATCCAATCAAAATTTTAAGACATCCATTTTATTAAACATAGTTTTTAGTTCTTTAAATTAGGTCTTTTATGATTACAACTCCCACAAAGCCCTCAGGCAATGGTTGTAATTTTAGGATTCTCCGAATCCTTCTTATTATTTCTTAAATAAGGGATGCTCGTATAAACTTTAGAGAGTGCTCATTTGATTGAAAATTAAAGGTCCTTGTTCAATTTTTAAGAGTCAAAAGGGATTGGAGGGCACGTCCTCCACGCCCTAAATGCATCAGGTAAAAATTTTGACATAGACATTTTGTTAAAATAGTTCAAAGTTCTGATAACAAAAACTCCGGTGTCGACACAGCCGACCAGGGCCCAGGGGTAGGCGCTGTAAGTTATGCCCTGGGGAATAACTTATTAAGGGGGGGTGTATATCTTATGGGAAGGGGTTTTGTATGGGAAAAACACATAGGAAATATATTATAATTATCCAAATATAAGGTTAAAATACATACTCTGTGATAGATGCAAAATTACGTTGGCACACAAATTCTTATTAAGGTCAATTCCAAACAGCCGTGATCCCTTTGTGTCAGCAAGTGAATTGGTCTAAACCCCCTTATTGGAGCTATTTTTTCAATCCATTCATTGTTGTCAATCGCTGTCCACAAGTTATGCAAGCTGTTTAGTGTTCATATATAATGTTTTTATCAAAGAGGTAATCGTATAGACTTTGAAAAAAGCCTCATTCGATTTAAATTGAAAGTTCTAGATCCGTTTTTTAAAGTCCAGAATACTCGGCCCGTACGCCCCCCCCCCCCATGCCATAAAATCTTGAAACTTTTGCAATCAAAAACGAACAAAAATTAATTAAAAAAACTTTCCGAAAAATAAGTTTTTCAAAGAAAAGAAAAGGCCATTTTAAACTTAAGTTCAGGAGATACAAGTACCTGTCAAAATTAAAACTCAAAAACGAACAGAAATTACTATTAAAGAATAAATGAAACCAAAAACGAACAGAAATTAAATAAACAATCATAGCAAAAAATATACAACAAGTAATAGTATAAATGAATAAATAGGTCTTAAAGCGACTAATGCTTAGATTGAATATGAAAATCAAGCTTAAAACGAAAACAAATATTTTGCTATTAAAGTATAAATGAAACTTAAAAAGAACAGAAATTAAATAAACAATCAATGCGAACAAACATACAATATATATTAGTGTAAATGAATAAATAAATCTTAAAACGAGTGAGACTTAAATTGAATATGCAAATCAAGTTTGAGTCGAATAAAAATAACTACAAACAAGAGTTTGGGTATCGTCTCACTGCAGAAGTGTAAGACCTACTGCGTCATTGGCGCTTTACTGAAAAAGAATAATATTAAAAATGTTTTCTTTTGTACTTAATATTGAAAATAAATATTAAAATCACCGCAAAAGTTTGAACTAATAAGCTTCTAGCAAGTAATATCATTATTTATCAAATATTTATTCAAATTAATTAGTTCTTTTCAAGAAGGGTCAATACAAAATTAGTTTCATTACAATCAAAATTTGCATATTTTCCTATTTTTTAACTGTAAAAATGTAAAGACTTCTGCGTCATTGGTGCTTCCCTGAAAATGAATTACTCGTATATTACAAATTTATTATTATCCAGTTCTTACAGCATTGAAAATGAAAATAAAAATTACAGTGAAAAAAAAATCCTGAACTGATGGATCTTTCAACAATTAATATCATTATATATCTAATACTCAATTTGATTTTGTTTATACTTTCCAAGACTGTTCAAGACTCAAATAAATTTGCGATTTTTTTTACTCTGTCATTTTTTGTAACTAATCGTGTTAGTTTGTTATGAAAACATTCTATGGCTTCTAGGCATTTCTATTTGAGCGGAAAACTGCACCTCAAACTTTGTGGAACATGCATTTTCTTTCATGAAACACCAAATATAATAAAATGTCAAGTTTCGGAGTGTTCCACCACTCGCAAGCAAGTGCCATTCGTATTTTTGAATCCGCATGGTTAATTTAGGGGGTGGAGGGTAGGCTCGTAGCAGCCCCATTCCGTCGTGGTATGGTTCACATTTTCAACACCTGGCGTCCGGACAATCATATAATCTACCAAGCATACAACTACCCCAAATCAGTATCATTAAATAAATGAAACCCAAAACGAACAAAAATTAAAATAAATATTAGAGTCAAACTCAAAACAAGCATAAATTAATGTGAGTAGGGTTCAAAACCCCTATGCTTTCTAAAAGCCAGAATATAATTTGTACTTTACTGAAAAAAAATTCAAATGAGATTACTGAAAAAAAAATGTGCTTTGTCAATTTAATATACATATGCTGATATTTATTCCCTAAAACCTTAATTAATTTTTGATTTCTTAAAGTTACAAAAGTGAAAATATTTCAAAGAATTTGTTTTCAGTAAAGCGCCAATGACGCAGTAGGTTTTAGGCTTCTGCTGTGATAATATACCCAAAATCTTATTTGTAGTTATTTTTATTCAATTCAAACTTGATTTCCATATTCAATTTAAGTTTCACTCGTTTTAAGATTTATTTATTTATTTACATTAATATATATTTTATGTTTGTTCGCATTGACTGTTTATTTAATTTCTGGTCGTTTTAAGTTTCATTTATACTTTAATAGCAAAATATTTGTTTTCGTTTTAAGCTTGATTTTCCTATTCAATCGAAGCATTACTCGCTTTAAGATCTATCTATTCATTTATATTATCACTTGTTGCATTTTTTTTGCTATGATTGTTTATTTAATTTCTGTTCGTTTTGGGTTTCATTTATTCTTTAGTAGTAATTTCTGGTCGTTTTTGAGTTTGAATTTTAACAGGTATTTATATCTCCTGAGCTTAAGTTCAAAATGGCCTTTACTTTTCTTTGAAAAACTTATTTTTCGGAATTTTTTTTTTAATTAATTAAAAAGTAATGTAAAATATTATTAGGGTATCGTACTAGTTTTTGTTCGAATGGCTATCATGAGAGGAGGAATAAATATCCGTCGGGTCGTTTGACCGGTGATACTTTTCATCTTGAGGCGTATCTTGTCGAGGTTGAGACTCCGACAGAGATGCGACGGGCGTAGTGACACCTATGTTCTACTTGCTCGATTTGAGAGAACGTCACTTCATTCGAAGGAGATGAAACGGTGACGGTTTGTTCAGATGAAAAAAAGCAGATGACACTTTCAGATGAAAGTGTGTATCCTTTCCCAAACGTTAAAGAAAGGATATGAGTTTGACCGCTAACCAGTGTAACATCTCTACTAATTTAGCCTACCCTTTTTTAAGTTCATTTTTGCGACTTTTCGAATGTCTAGTGGCAACACTAAAAAAATGACGGTGATAAAGTAGTGCCATTAGTGTTACCGTCTTTGTAGACCCTACAACTTATAGAGGTATATAAAAAATCTTGTCGAGAATTGTCCTGTGCTGGTTAGGGTTTGACGGACTGCCTTCAAAGTTGCTTGATCATTTTTATTTTATTGTTTTTTATTCTTCTGAATTTTTTTTTAAAAGTCTTGAGATTACTATCTCAGTTTTACGGGCAACTAAAAAAAAAACCTTTGAGTACAACTTGCCATTTTTACTCGTGCAAAAATAGAAAGCTTTTACTTATTTGAGATTTTACAATTTTTACTTATTTGAGACTTTACAATTTTTACTTATTTGAGATTTTGCAATTTTACCGATTTTACAAAATTTACAGATTTTACAAGCTTTTACTTATTTGAGATTTTACAATTTTTCCAGCCAGAGAACCGACTATTTGAGCTCCGAATCGTCCACATCTTTTTTTTATGCGAGTGCCATCTTTTTTTTCATGTGACTGGCAGCCGAATGAACATGTAAGCTTTGGCAGCTGAAGCGTGAAATCCGGTTTCCAAATGAAGTATTACTCACTTTTATAAGCACTTGCTGCAGTAGCAAGTCCTTGTCAAATAGGCAACTAACTATGTATAGGAGATTTTTAGCGACACGTAATAAAACGCAAATGTTTTAGCGTAATATTAAACTTAATATAAACTTAATATTATTCGTAGTATTTTCTTTTCTTTTTATTTTGAATCTCGCATAATCATATTCATATTATCATAGTCACTCGGTAAATTGTTTATAGAGAAACTGGTCTTTTTGCTGAACCTTTGTTTTGGTCGATATGATAGAGGAACTGGACTTGCTTGTCCATTGATTAAATCATGATAGTTTGTGACCCCTTTTCCCAGTATTTCTTTGTGATCTACTATGCCTAATGTTTAAAACTGGAAGTAGAAGTAAGCCACTGACTTCAAATATAGTATGGACACTACCAAATTATAGAAAAATGCCTTCCTATAGTTGGTATATAGGTTTACACCTGAACTACTGTAAAACGAAACCCAATTTTTTGAAACCTTGTTATTTAATTTAGGTAGAGTACCTGAAAACATCTCACATATTCTCCTTCTTCCTAATGGCATTACAGTTTTGCTTCGCATAGATTACAACTGTAAATCTGCCAGCAGATTTTTTTTCTCGTTTTGATTAGCATACCCAGTGTTGCCCTAAATATGAGGAGGCCTGTTACCCCTCAAACGCGATTCTTTTAATCAAAATTTATCCATTCACTTTATAATATATATACATATATATATATATATATATATATATATATATATATATATATATATATATATATATATATATATATATATATATATATATATATATATATATATATATATATATATATATATATATATATATATATATAGTGTGTTTTTTATGTGTGTTTTATATTTCCATTCAATATTTAAGTACTTCTATCTATATTTGAATTTACAGTTTACAGTTTCAAGCACATCTGCTTGTGGCGTTGATAAATTAATTAGGCTGCAATTTATAACTGCTTGTGGCATTCAATTATTATGAATTCAAATATTGATGATTGTGTCCAAGGGTGTTCCGAGGCTCATTTTATTGGGGAGGGGGGGCGATCTTCGTAAATTTTACCGAATTTTCACCTGATTTATGCCGAATTTTCTGCAGAAATCACGAATTTTGCTGAATTTCAGCCGATTTCGCAAATTTTTGCCTTCGGCAAAAATTTTACCTAATGCCAAAATAGTTGGGCGCCCCCCCCAAAAAAAATAAAGGACGCCCACCCCTCGGGATGTCCCTGATCGTGTCTCATGTATATACATATATATACAAGTAGATATGTGAACGTTTGTTTGTTTTTTTGCTTCTTTATTATCTTTTATATTATCTCATTTTACAGTATTTTTTTGCACAGCTCAAGAAGGAAGAGTTATTCCCCGTATGCCTAATATTTTTTTTCCACGAGTGATTCTGTAAGTTTTAAATTTCGTTAGTGGGTAATTCTTTCTGTTTGACCCGTCAGGATAGGCCTAACTGATAAGAAACGGCCAAAAAGACAAAGAAAGTAATTGAATCCAAATTACATATTTAGATGAAGGCGGGAGGGTATATATACTTCTTTTAATAGAGTAGGCTCTGCCTCCCTGGACAGATCTGGTAGGTACTGCGTGACCGGGTGGACCCGGTAGGCACTGCTTATCCGGACGGAGTGTCCTAAGTTATTGCATCTCCCTACATCCTCATACAATAAAATCACTGCTGTATTTTTCTCCTAGGTTGTTTGAGCATCATACCGTTATGTCTAATGAACATATTATACTCTCTGTCCTTTAATTTTTGCAATTTTGGATTTGTCTGTTATCCAAGAGGCTTGTCTTTTGTAATTTATTTACTCATTTATTTCTGTAAAAATCGAGTATTTAAAGACAATTAAATAAGATAATTAAAGTACAAGTAAAGACAAATTAAGAAAAGGAAAGATAAGGAAATAAAAGTGCAAAAATACTCCAAAAAATCAAACAATGCAAAGATTTACAGAAAATAGAAACAACACACCAGGTTCAGAAAATGAACAGAATACATCAAGTTAAGTTAACGATAAATTTGCTTATGAGTGTTTAATTATATTTCGTGTTGATTTTTTCTCCCTTTCTGCTAAGTTTTTTTTGTACATCAATTCGTTTTTTTTTCAGGTATATCTTTGTGTTTGACAAAGTACTTCTTATGTGTAAAAGTACAAAGGTAAGATTTAGCAGTATGTAAAAACATTTCGCTTTCTATTATGATATTTTACTTTTTTTGTACTCTCAAACCAAATAAGAGGTGACCTTTTTTTCAGCTTTATTTGGCTCCAACCTTTAAGGAATAGAAAATAATTGAAAATATTATCATGATTAAAAATTTCAAAAACAAAGTCACGGTCTAAAATAAAGAATAGGAAAGATAAAAAATTGAAAATTTCAAACATCGCAATGTAAAGTTGTTGAAAATTTGAAAATTGTTGAAAATTTCAAACATTCAAAATTTCAAAATTTCAAAAATTTCAAACGTTGAAGTTGTAAAGTTGCTTCCTTCACATAGGAAACCGTATTTTCATAGGGGGGTCACGATCTTTTCGAGCCTTTCACCCTCAGACCATATTTGAGAGTATGAGAATAGCTGAAAAGATGAAATACTCAGGTTTGTCACGCACCCCGATTTTTTTTCTGGGAGATGGTGTGGGGGGGGGGGGGGTCAAAAGTAGAAGGGGAGGTGCTACTCCGATCACCCACCCCTGCTGCCACCTATAACTTTTTTTTACATAATTCATGGATGGTTATGTGTGTTGGTCGATTTATTTGATGTTTTTCTTGGATGTTGTATGGATTTTGTCAGTGAGAATTTGAAAAAACAGGAACTTTGTCACAATTATGTCTGTTTTTATGGTTTTTGTTAGTGAGAATTTGGAAAAACAGGAACTTTCTCACATTTTTGTATGTTTTTATGGATTTTGTCAGTGAGAATTTGAAAAAACAGGAAATTTGTCACATTAATGGATTATTGAGTCTAATGGGGGCAGGTCAATGACACTTCCTTCTTGTTGTTGTAAGTGCACGCTCTCAGCGAATGTTATGATCCAGAAATAGTATTTGTTGTTGTTGCTCGAGGCAAATGTTATGAGTTTCCGGGAAACAGTTAGATTGCGTGTTTCCTTCTCAGCCAATCAGAGGGCTTTGTTTACATAACAATTCGACCTTGAGATTTCGTGTATAACGGGCATGCAATGTGATTCAATTATCAGAAAGTATTGTGACACAATGGATAGAACAATTGACATAATTGATGAGCTTGATGCCTTGGCAGCCACAATTTACCATGTAAGTGCATTTTTATTTTCAAGCGAATTTTCCTTGGTCACCCTCTAGTATATTCAGCTAAATCCCCCCCCACAAACCTAACCACCATACAATCTTTTTACTGAATGGAAAACGTAAATATATTCTTTTACCATCGAAACCTAACCCCCCCCCCCCATTGTCTTACAATCCCAAATTCTCGCAAATAGAAATACCTTTTCGTTAAATTCCTGTTTTTTTATTTTCCTTGGTTACCCTCCAGTATATTCAGCTAAATCCCCCCCCCCACAAACCATGCACTCATTATAGTCACTGGAAAACGTAAATATATTCCTTTACCCTCAAAACCTAACCCCCCCCCCCCCACTGTTTTTACAAGTATAATTCTCGCAAAAAGAAATAATTTTTCAATAAATTTATTCTTTCTGTAAGCCTATCAAAAAGTGACAATCAACTTCTGTCTATCCCATAATAGCTATTAATATACCGTTTCCATTTCAGCCGCCGCTAACGACAAAACATTTCCGCAAGGTGATAATTAGCTGACACCCCACAATTGCACTTCCTGCTTGTTAATCCTTTACGTTAGCGACTTACCCAAAAGGTTTCAATGATAAAACGGATTTGTTTCCCATCGAATTAAAACAGTTTCAAGCAAAATTAGATGGCTGTATATTAAATTTGTGGATTCGTAACCTTGTATTTGCCGGAGAACCAGTGAAACAGATTATTTTCAAATTAAGTCTAACAATATATTTAGGACATTATGTAAAAGGGAGGAGGGGGGCAATACATCGCTTCTAACAGCTTCCTTGTAAGTAAATTATTTAAAAGGGGGGGGGCAATGCCTTCAATTCTAAAAGCTTCGTTGTAAAATGAAAAGAAACTGTGCTAGGCTAGCACATTGGGAGTTGCAAGAAGCTTATATTATGTGTAAATTGAATAGCATTTTAACCTATGTTTGCAAATTTAGGCCTATAAGATCTGTGTTAACGATCTAATTTAAAGCCTCCCTCTGATTCTTGGGCTTATAACATTTCGAAATTTTTACTTTTTAGTTTACTGAAAAGAGATAAATGCTTTTCTAGACAAATTCTGGCTAATTTAACTTTCTTTCTGTAAAAAAGGGGCAAATTATTTTGAAACTAATTTTTTTCTCTTCTTTTTAAGGCAAATTATGAAGAATTTGCGGCCCCTACATCGAAGAGAGCTTGGGATAACGCATATAGCGAAGAATGCTCGTCAGCGCCACCCACTAAGAGAGCAAGGGCTAATAATGCGCCCCCTGCGAAGGCTACTGTCATACAATATGGTCGCTGGGCAAAACCCCCCAGCTCCACACTGCCTGCCCAATTGATTAGGTTTAGAATTTTATCAAAAGCCTAAATGGGAAATTAAAATTATGCAAAACAAAAAAAATGTCACTAGCGTCATTAAATTAGTTACCATTAACTCAGGAGCTATTCAAACGGGATCACTTGCGTGAATAGCAGACACTTTGTCCCCATTCCAGATCCGCCAATCAACTTCTCTCCAAATTCAGGGGTCTTATCCCGCCACCAGACACCAATTGTGGCAACTTCTACTGCAGCAACCAATAATTAGAACCCAAGCTCTAAAATTGGTCTCAATCAGAAACCCTTATCGCTGTCTAAATTCACCAAGTGTAAAGATTTTCAAACAGAGGTCTTTTTTCTGCAAAGTTCAGGGAAGGTCTGACAATTTCATACGAGCAAAAATTCATTCAATACGAAACTAGCATATATTTAATCAAAGATGAACAGAAATAATAACAAATAATTGTTCAAACGTAAACTTATGTCCAATGACATACTAGTTAAAGTGACAAAAACTTTTTTCACAAGAGGACATTTTTCAACTAAAAGTAAAGAGCTACTAGACTAAATCAAAGATGAGTAGAAATAACAACGAATAATTGTTCAAACTTATATTTTCTGTAAAGTTATGTCTAGCGATAAACTAGTTAGAGTGACAAAAACTTTTTTCACAAGAGGACATTTTTCAACTAAAAGTAGAGCGAGGGTTGAGGTGGGGACAGCCCCAGTCATATACAGAATAATTTTTGTTCGTCTTAAGTTTTAGTGTTGCTTCTTACTTCCAACTGAAAACTTATTTTTTAATTTGATGTTTTACCTTTTTCAAATCATGCCATAAATATCCGTTTGAATAGACCCTCTCTTATCAGTTTAATTCGATTTGAGTACTGGTTCGATTTGAACAGCATACATTCTTTCTAGCCTTTAGACTTTTCAAGCATAGTAAACTAGATTACGGTATGTAATTTGTAGGGACTAATTCATTTTAAATATTTGCAATTGGAATAAAAAGCAAATTCTATGGGAGCATACTAGCTAGCACAGATCCAGATGGGCTGAATTCACATTTTAGAGTCAAAAAGTGCACACAAAAAGCAATTTTTTCACAAGAGAACATTTTCAACTAAAAGTAGAGTGAGGGTGTGATAAACTTATTAGAGTGACAAAAACTTTTTCCCACAAGAGGACAATTTTCAACTAAAAGTATAGAGCTACCAGACTAAATCAAAGATATGATGAAATAATAACGAATAATTATTCAAACTTAAATTTTCTGTAAAGTTATGTTTAGCGATAAACTTATTAGAGTGACAAAAAACTTTTTCCCACAAGAGGACACTTTTCAACGAAAAGTAAAGAGCTACAAGACTA